>NW_026689829.1:60000-165000 GCF_943734765.1 Anopheles ziemanni | reverse complement strand
TTACCCAGGACGGCCGAAGCGGCGTGGACCAGTGGAGGACTACACAATCATGAGGTTTGATATCGACTTGTGTGTTTCAATAGGATACCGATGGTATGGTTTGAACCGATTTGATTTAGCCATTCTGAAGTCATCACTTGGTTGAAGCGCTGAACTAGGGAGGCATCGTTTACATATATATTGGTTTTCGCATGCTCTACTAGGTTAATGTCATGAGGTTGGCTATCGAGCATGCCCAAGTGATGACTTGATTGTGTGCTTGCTTGAATTCTTCACATTTCATACCATCGGTTAGTTGTCGAATCATTCCTCGATCATAACCTTCGTTCTTGGTTCATGTATGCTCTCTTCCACATAGGGCAAGCTAGAATTAACTATCTTACCCAGGACCGCCGAAGCAGCGTGGACCAGGGGAGAACTATACTTTGTCTTGTATGCCCTCTTCCACATAGGGCAAGCTAGAACTAACTATCTTACCCAGGACCGCCGAAGCAGCGTGGACCAGTGGAGGACTATACTTTGTTCATAACACCACAGTATTGAGTAATGTGCCCTCTTCCACATAGGGCAAGCTAGAATGAACTATCTTACCCAGGACCGCCGGAGCAGTGTGGACCAGTGGAGGACTACACAATCATGAGGTTTGATATCGACTTGTGTGTTTCAATAGGGTACCGATGGTATGTTTTGAACCGATTTGATTTAGCCATTCTGAAGTCATCACTTGGTTGAAGCGCTGAACTAGGGAGGGGCATCGTTTACATATATATTGGTTTTCGCATGCTCTACTAGGTTAATGTCATAGGGTTGGCTATCGAGCATGCCCAAGTGATGACTTGATTGTGTGCTTGCTTGAATTCTTCACATTTCATACCATCGGTTAGTTGTCGAATCATTCCTCGATCATAACCTTCGTTCTTGGTTCATGTATGCTCTCTTCCACATAGGGCAAGCTAGAATTAACTATCTTACCCAGGACCGCCGAAGCAGCGTGGACCAGGGGAGAACTATACTTTGTCTTGTATGCCCTCTTCCACATAGGGCAAGCTAGAATGAACTATCTTACCCAGGACCGCCGGAGCAGCGTGGACCAGTGGAGGACTATACTTTGTTCATTACACCACAGTATTAAGTATGGTGTCCTCTTCCACATAGGGCAAGCTAGAATTAACTATCTTACCCAGGACCGCCGAAGCAGTGTGGACCAGGGGAGGACTATACTTTATACTTCACACACTAGCCAAATTGAAGTCATCACTTGGTTGAAGCACTGAACTAGGGCGAGTCTATCGTTTACTTTGCATTGGGATAATACGCTGCATGCTCTCTTAGGTTAATGTCATGTGATTGGCTATAGAGCATGCCCAAGTGATGACTTTGTTTCAAGCTCAACAGGTAGGGTATTGAGTCCTCTTCCACATAGGGCAAGCTAGAATTAACTATCTTACCCAGGACCGCCGGAGCAGCGTGGACCAGGGGAGAACTATACTTTGTCTTGTATGCCCTCTTCCACATAGGGCAAGCTAGAACTAACTATCTTACCCAGGACTGCAAAGCAGCGTGGACCAGTGGAGGACTATACTTTGTTCATTACACCACAGTATTAAGTATGGTGTCCTCTTCCACATAGGGCAAGCTAGAACTAACTATCTTACCCAGGACCGCCGAAGCAGTGTGGACCAGGGGAGGACTATACTTTATACTTTACACACTAGCCATACTGAAGTCATCACTTGGTTGAAGCGCTGAACTACGGCGGGGTAATCGTTTACAGGTTATAATCATATAGCTGCATGCTCATTAGTAGATAATGGAATATTGTATGGCAATATGAGCATGCCCAAGTGATGACTTTGTTTCAAGCTCAACAGGTAGGGTATTGAGTCCTCTTCCACATAGGGCAAGCTAGAATGAACTATCTTACCCAGGACCGCCGGAGCAGCGTGGACCAGTGGAGGACTCTATACTTTATACTTCACACCACAGTATTGAGTACGACTTGCATAAAGCCCCTAATGAGAACCACGAGGGCTCTCTCAATGTAGAACCACGAGGGCTCTAGTACCGATTCTCTCGGTACGGCTTGGTCCGTGTTCCTTTATGCATGTACTCGCAGAAAGTCTCAACCCGGAGGTCTTGACTTTGATTGTCATAGTTGGACTACGACGGGGCATCCGACCATTGCTGATCGAACACCCCTGATTCACCATCTTTCGGGTAGGCGGTACGCGTACCTCCGGACGCGGAAGTCTCAACCCGGAGGTCTTGACTTTGATTGTCATAGTTGGACTACGACGGGGCATCCGACCATTGCTGATCGAACACCCCTGATTCACCATCTTTCGGGTAGGCGGTACGCGTACCTCCGGACGCGGAAGTCTCAACCCGGAGGTCTTGACTTTGTATTGTCATAGTTGGACTACGACGGGGTATCCGACTCATCGAATACCCCAGAAGCACACCATCTTTCGGGTAGGCGGTACGCGTACCTCCGGACGCGGAAAGTCTCAACCCGGAGGTCTTGACTTTGATTGTCATAGTTGGACTACGACGGGGCATCCGACCATTGCTGATCGAACACCCCTGATTCATCATCTTTCGGGTAGGCGGTGCGCGCACCTCCGACGCGGAAGTCTCAACCCGGAGGTCTTGACTTTGTATTGTCATAGTTGGACTACGACGGGGTATCCGACTCATCGAATACCCCAGAAGCACACCATCTTTCGGGTAGGCGGTACGCGTACCTCCGGACGCGGAAAGTCTCAACCCGGAGGTCTTGACTTTGGTTGTCATAGTTGGACTATGACGGGGCATCCGACCATTGCTGATCGAACACCCCTGTTACACCATCTTTCGGATAGGCGGTGCGCGACACCACCGACGCGGAAAGTCTCAACCCGGAGGTCTTGACTTTGTATTGTTGGATAGTCCTCTTCCACTATAGGGCAAGCTGGAAATATTCCATTTTACCCAGGACTGCCGAGGCAGCGTGGACCAGGGGAGAACTTCACGGAATCTTCAGGCATCCATGATTGCCATAGTGCGTAAGCCGCCGCTGTGTGCGTCAACTCGTTCCCCGTGAGGAGGAGTCTAGCCGCCGCTAAAAGACGAAGCATTAAGTGTCCTCATTCCACTATAGGGCAAGCTAGAATGAACTATCTTACCCAGGACCGCCGAAGCAGCGTGGACCAGGCGAAGACTATACTTTATACTTCACACCACAGTATTGAGTACGACTTGCATAAAGCCCCTAATGAGAACCACGAGGGCTCTCTCAATGTAGAACCACGAGGGCTCTAGTACCGATTCTCTCGGTACGGCTTGGTCCGTGTTCCTTTATGCTTGTACTCGCGGAAAGTCTCAACCCGGAGGTCTTGACTTTGATTGTCATAGTTGGACTACGACGGGGCATCCGACCATTGCTGATCGAACACCCCTGATTCACCATCTTTCGGATAGGAGGTGCGCCCACCTCCGACGCGGAAGTCTCAACCCGGAGGTTCGGACTTAGAGTTTTTCCCATTTAAAAGTTTTTCTCTTAGCCATACTGAAGTCATCACTTGGTGAACGATTGAACTAGGGCGGGTTAATCGTTTATAGGTATCATGTGGTTTGCATGCTCTCTTAGGTTAAGGTCATGTGGTTGGCTATCGAGCATGCCCAAGTGATGACTTTGTTTCACGCTTGCTTGATTTCTTCAAGATTCCCTGTTATATAGTGTAATCATTCGAGAACAGGGAATCTTTGGTTTTGCTCAACAGGTATTGGATGTCAACTTGGTATCTAGATCGCATTAAGTCTCAACCCTTAGGTTCGGACTTGTATAGTGACATCTTGTTACGGTCTTGAGTCTCAACCCGCAGGTTCGGACTACTTAGTGTTTGATCGAATATAATATGGCAACTTGTGCCTAAGTCTCAACCCGCAGGTTCGGACTTCTGTTTATTTGGCCAATGTATGTATAAGGCAACTTGTGCCTAAGTCTCAACCCGCAGGTTCGGACTTGTGTATTTGTTCGAAGTCATGTATAAGGCAACGTGTGCCTAAGTCTCAACCCGCAGGTTCGGACTTGTTAGTGTTTCGTCAACTTTCATATGGCAACTTGTGCCTAAGTCTCAACCCGCAGGTTCGGACTTGTGTATTTGTTCGAAGTCATGTATAAGGCAACTTGTGCCTAAGTCTCAACCCGCAGGTTCGGACTTCATAGTGTTTCGTCAATGTTCATATGGCAACTTGTGCCTAAGTCTCAACCCGCAGGTTCGGACTTCTATAGTGTTTCGTCAATTATCATATGGCAACTTGTGCCGAAGTCTCAACCCGCAGGTTCGGACTTCTGGAAGGATCACTTGGCCACTAATGATCCTTCCGCAGGTTCACCTACGGAAACCTTGTTACGACTTTTACTTCCTCTAAATCATCAAGTTCGGTCAACTTCGATAAAGCAGACGCGGTTCACGAGGATCCAGCGAACGATCATCTCCAAAGACCTCACTAAATAATCCATCGGTAGTAGCGACGGGCGGTGTGTACAAAGGGCAGGGACGTATTCAACGCTGGCTGATGACCAGCACTTACTAGAAGTTCCGAGTTCATATGGACCATTGCAATCCATAATCCCTACTAAGTGAGTATTTGAGTGATTTCCCGTTCCTCTCGGAATAGGAGACACGCTGCTACCCACATTGTAGCACGCGTGTAGCCCAGAACATCTAAGGGCATCACGGACCTGTTATCGCTCGATCTCATTTTGCTAAACACAAATTGTCCTGCTAAGCAGCGTACCGTAAGTGCACTTGCGCACACGAACAGCGAAGGTGTCAGGTCATACTCCACCGAAAGGTCCTAACCCGTTCCAATCGGCATCGACGCATTAACGCTGACTGCGTTCTAGTTAGCATATGTGAGTCACGTTCGTTATCGGAATTAACCAGACAAATCAATCCACGAACTAAGAACGGCCATGCACCACTACCCTTAAATTTGAGAAAGAGCTATTAATCTGTCTCACCTCCATAAGTTCGGACCTGGTAAGTTTTCCCGTGTTGAGTCAAATTGAACCGCAAGCTCCATTTCATTGTGGTGCCCTTCCGTCAATTCCTTTAAGTTTCAACTTTGCAACCATACTTCCCCCGGAACCTGACTTTGGTTTCCCGGAAGCTACTGAGAGCACCTGGTTGTAGCGTCTCCCAATTGCTAGTTGGCATCGTTTACGGTTAGAACTAGGGCGGTATCTAATCGCCTTCGATCCTCTAACTTTCGTTCTTGATTAAAGAAAGCATCCTTGACAAATGCCTTCGCTTTAGTTAGTCTTACGACGGTCTACGAATTTCACCTCTCGCGCCGTAATACTAGTGTCCCCAACTACTTCTGTTAATCATTACCTCCGGTCTGAGTACAAACCAATGAAAGATTAGACCAAGGTCGTATTCCATTATTCCATGCAAGATTATTCTAGGGCGTTTGGGCACCCTGCTTTAAGCACTCTAATTTGTTCAAGGTAAACGTGAGCGGTCGAGCTCTATGTTACACTTGCACCCGTTGAAGGGCACACCATGACACAGACTTGGTGCCCTACCACACCATTGAGTCGCAACCAGATTCCGACTTGGCCCACCGACCACGGGTTGACCGGGTCGGCGGAGCCGGACTGTGTTGGACAAGTATCAACTTCGAACGTTTTAACCGCAACAATTTTAATATACGCTAGTGGAGCTGGAATTACCGCGGCTGCTGGCACCAGACTTGCCCTCCACTTGATCCTCGTAGAAGGATTTATGCTCTACTCATTCCAATTATGAAACATCATTAAAGAGTTTCATATTGTTATTTCTCGTCACTACCTCCCCGTCCCGGGATTGGGTAATTTACGCGCCTGCTGCCTTCCTTGGATGTGGTAGCCATTTCTCAGGCTCCCTCTCCGGAATCGAACCCTGATTCCCCGTTACCCGTTGCAACCATGGTAGTCCTCTATACTACCATCCATAGTTGATAGGGCAGATATTTGCGAGATCTGTCGTCGGTGCGAGACCATACGATCAGCATCATTATCCAGACTTCAACTCAATGACACGGAGAACCCGCGATTGGTTTGACTAATAAGTGCACCAGTTCCCGCGAGGGTCCTGGCATGTTGCATGTATTAGCTCTAGATTTTCCACAGTTATCCAAGTAACTAGGTTGATGATCTCGTAAATTATAGCTGTTATACTGAGCCTTATGCGGTTTCACATTAAATCTGTTTGTACTTAGACATGCATGGCTTAACCTTTGAGACGAGCGTATATTACTGGTAGGATCAACCAGAATTCCGACTTTGCGTTCGAATGTTCATTGTCCCATTGCACCCGGAGGAGCAAACACCACGTTCTATATGTTGTCAAGTCCGGTAGCACACGGGAGGCGAGCCCCCGTGCGAACCTCATTGCCCTCGTATCACACACACCCGATGCACCGGACAGGCACTTGAGCGGCATTCGACTCCGCTAAGCGCTCGTGCGCCCGATTGTGCATGCGCTGACGGGGCCTTCATACCCCTACCACAGCGACCTTATGCCAAACTTCCATGAATACTTAGGTGAGCTGACAAGGGCCTTCATTTCCCTACCATCAACTAAAGGACACGCTAGGCGCGTCCGATCATTGCAACTGCGGGGCTTTCATACCCCAATCACCACAGTACGCAATTCACCAGAGTTTAATCACAACCCCCCCGGACATGGCACACTATTAACTTGCAACAAAACTTAGTGTGTGCCGGGCACATCGGTTCCACAAAATCATTCCCGATGTACCCCAATTGGGGTTGTGAACGCATCCATGGTCCTCTGACACACCCAACCAAGCGTGGATACTACATACCTCAAACACCCAGTACACTAACAGACAAATCAACATATGGTTGCTTTCCCCCAGACATTTGCCAATCACTTGGCACCCGGACGGGAACTCGCTCCTGATTGCGCCAATGCCACCCATTTGCCAAGAGCGAGTTCTGTATGTAGATTTCATTTGGAAAGACAACCGTGTACTGGATATTCTATCCGACGATTACAGATGACGAGTACGAGACTCGACTACACTCACGGATAATACATTTTGGGTCGAGATTGCTTTCGGGGTTTTCGATTGGTCTTGCGCTTGTAAACGTATAACTTTGACTTGTGGTAACCTCGGTATGTTAGTCGATCACGTGGTTGTGAACTGGGTAGGGGTGAGCAATCTGTTCACTTGCACTCTGGGTAGGAATATGGTGAGCGCTATAGGTTAAAGATCATGGTATGGTTCCATCGTGATGACTTTCGCTAGATAGTAGTATGTTTGGATAGTTATAACGTTTTTGGCCATTTGTTCATAGTGTTCGGTTCATTCAGGAATTCGATTGGTCTTTGCTTCACACACGTGGTCGATCACTTGGATGTGAACTAGGGTGAGATTAAGGTGTTCACTAGTGCTCTTCGGTTTTGGATCAGTAATGAGCACTTGATTGGTTTCGCATAATATGTATCCATAGTGATGACTCTTTCCAGCTTAAGATTTCGTTACCGGTTTCGAATCCTCCCCACGTTCGCTTTTACTTGGTTAGGTTTTCGAGTGTAGATTTGAAAGCAATCTCATGTATGTATCCCATCTGATATAAGCCACTGACAGTTCATGTCACCTCGTTCAACTCTCGCTGGGTCACAGAAGTATGTTACTGCGCCCATTATCCCTACTCGGATAGGTTCGGTTCGTTCGTTTTATACTACGGTGAGTAAACTCAATTTGTGCATCGCATAGCCATGGAAAGCAAGCTTTCGCGGGCCTCTTCGACTGTTTTGATACGAGCTGTGCCCGTGATGCTTGTCATCCCAGGATACTAGACCCCTTTGGACGACCGCATGACCATCAGAAAGTAAATTCCACGTTCGATTTGGGGTGTGAACCCCGAACATAAAGTCTTTGTGTAGAACCACGAGGGCTCTATAGTACCGATTCTCTCGGTACGCTTGGTCCGTGTTCCTTTATGTTCGTACTCTTGTGTGTATAATATTCATGTTCGGTTTGGGATATTTGCTACTTTCACCAGGGTCCCGTTCTTCATACAAGTCTGCCTTGCTAATGTGGTAACTTTATAGTGTAGTTCTGACATCCCAATTTTGGGACTTAGCCGATTTTTCGTATATTTCCACATGACCCATAGGGTCCCTTTCTTCATACAAGCTTGCCTAGGGCGATCGGTCAAAACTTGTCTTACTATTCGATTGGTCTTCGCAGTTTCACCCTAGGCAATTCGCCTAGGTCTGTCTTCTTGAGGAGGCCAAAACCCGAAATAAGGAGGTCTGGCCGACCCTGAAACCTCCCCTGTCTTAACTACACTAACCCGATTTTTCAGGGTCCTCAGCGCCATACAACTTTGCCTAGGTCACTTATACTCTTGACTTAGGCCATCTGACTTGGTCCGTGTTTCTTCCTAGGGTTCACCTAGGTACTTTGCCTTGCTTGATGTGGTAACTTTTTAGTGTAGTTCTGACATCCCAATTTTGGGACTTAGCCGATTTTTCATGAATTTCCATATGACCCTAAGGGTCCCTTTCTTCATACAAGCTTGCCTAGGGCGATCGGTCAAAACTTGTCTTACTATTCGATTGGTCTTCGCAGTTTCACCCTAGGCAATTCGCCTAGGTCTGTCTTCTTGAGGAGGCCAAAACCTGAAATAAGGAGGTCCAGCCGACCCTGAAACCTCCCCTGTCTGAACTACACTAACCCGATTTTTCAGGGTCCTCAGCGCCATACAACTTTGCCTAGGTCACTTGTACTCTTGACTTAGGCCATCTGACTTGGTCCGTGTTTCTTCCTAGGGTTCACCTAGGTACTTTGCCTTGCTTGATGTGGTAACTTTATAGTGTAGTTCTGACATCCCAATTTTGGGACTTAGCCGATTTTTCGTATATTTCCATATGACCCATAGGGTCCCTTTCTTCATACAAGCTTGCCTAGGGCGATCGGTCAAAACTTGTCTTACTATTCGATTGGTCTTCGCAATTTCACCCTAGGCAGTTCGCCTAGGTCTGTCTTCTTGAGGAGGCCAAAACCCGAAATAAGGAGGTCCAGCCGACCCTGAAACCTCCCCTGTCTTAACTACACTAACCCGATTTTTCATGGTCCTTAGCGCCATACAACTTTGCCTAGGTCACTTGTACTCTTGACTTAGGCCATCTGACTTGGTCCGTGTTTCTTCCTAGGGTTCACCTAGGTACTTTGCCTTGCTTGCTGTGGTAACTTTTTAGTGTAGTTCAGACATCCCAATTTTGGGACTTAGCCGATTTTTCATGTATTTCCATATGACCCATAGGGTCCCTTTCTTCATACAAGCTTGCCTAGGGCGATCGGTCAAAACTTGTCTTACTATTCGATTGGTCTTCGCACTTTCACCCTAGGCAGTTTGCCTAGGTGTAGCTTCTTGAGGAGGTCAAAACCCAAAATAAGGAGGTTCAGCCGACCCAAAAACCTCCCCTGTCTAAACTACACTAACCAGATTTTTCAGGGTCCTCACCGTCATACAACTTTGCCTAGGTCACTTGTTCTCTTGACTTAGGCCATCTGACTTGGTCCGTGTTTCTTGCTAGGGTTCACCTAGGTACTTTGCCTTGCTTGATGTGGTAACTTTTTAGTGTAGTTCAGACATCCCAATTTTGGGACTTAGCCGATTTTTCATGTATTTCCATATGACCCATAGGGTCCCTTTCTTCATACAAGCTTGCCTAGGGCGATCGGTCAAAACTTGTCTTACTATTCGATTGGTCTTCGCACTTTCACCCTAGGCAGTTTGCCTAGGTGTAGCTTCTTGAGGAGGTCAAAACCCAAAATAAGGAGGTTCAGCCGACCCAAAAACCTCCCCTGTCTAAACTACACTAACCAGATTTTTCAGGGTCCTCACCGTCATACTACTTTGCCTAGGTCACTTGCACTCTTGACTTAGGCCATCTGACTTGGTCCGTGTTTCTTGCTAGGGTTCACCTAGGTAGTTTGCCTTGCTTGCTGTGGTAACTTTTTAGTGTAGTTCAGACATCCCAATTTTGGGACTTAGCCGATTTTTCATGTATTTCCATATGACCCATAGGGTCCCTTTCTTCATACAAGCTTGCCTAGGGCGATCGGTCAAAACTTGTCTTACTATTCGATTGGTCTTCGCACTTTCACCCTAGGCAGTTTGCCTAGGTGTAGCTTCTTGAGGAGGTCAAAACCCAAAATAAGGAGGTTCAGCCGACCCAAAAACCTCCCCTGTCTAAACTACACTAACCAGATTTTTCAGGGTCCTCACCGTCATACAACTTTGCCTAGGTCACTTGTTCTCTTGACTTAGGCCATCTGACTTGGTCCGTGTTTCTTGCTAGGGTTCACCTAGGTACTTTGCCTTGCTTGATGTGGTAACTTTTTAGTGTAGTTCAGACATCCCAATTTTGGGACTTAGCCGATTTTTCATGTATTTCCATATGACCCATAGGGTCCCTTTCTTCATACAAGCTTGCCTAGGGCGATCGGTCAAAACTTGTCTTACTATTCGATTGGTCTTCGCACTTTCACCCTAGGCAGTTTGCCTAGGTGTAGCTTCTTGAGGAGGTCAAAACCCAAAATAAGGGGGTTCGGCCGACCCAAAAACCTACCCTGTCTAAACTACACTAACCAGATTTTTCAGGGTCCTCAGCGCCATACAACTTTGCCTAGGTCACTTGTTCTATTGACTTAGGCCATCTGACTTGGTCCGTGTTTCTTCCTAGGGTTCACCTAGGTACTTTGCCTTGCTTGGTGTGGTAACTTTTTAGTGTAGTTCTGACATCCTCATTTTGGGACTTAGCCGATTTTTCGTAAAATACCATATGACCCATATGGGTCCTTTCCTTCATATAAGTTTGCCTTGCTTGGTATGGTAACATTTGAGTGTAGTTCTGACATCATCATTTTGGGACTTAGCCGATTTTTCGTAAAATAGCAAAGGACCCATATGGGTCCTTTGCTTCATATAAGTTTGCCTTGCTTGGTGTGGTAACATTTGAGTGTAGTTCTGACATCCCCATTTTGGGACTTAGCCGATTTTTCAATCAATACCATATGACCCATCAGGGTCCTTTGCTTCATATAAGTTTGCCTTGCTTGGTGTGGTAACATTTGAGTGTAGTTCTGACATCCCCATTTTGGGACTTAGCCGATTTTTCGATCCATACCATATGACCCATCAGGGTCCTTTCCTTCATATAAGTTTGCCTTGCTTGGTGTGGTAACATTTGAGTGTAGTTCTGACATCCCCATTTTGGGACTTAGCCGATTTTTCGATCCATACCATATGACCCATCAGGGTCCTTTCCTTCATATAAGTTTGCCTTGCTTGGTGTGGTAACATTTGAGTGTAGTTCTGACATCCCCATTTTGGGACTTAGCCGATTTTTCGTAAAATACCATATGACCCATCAGGGTCCTTGCCTTCATATAAGTTTGCCTTGCTTGGTGTGGTAACATTTGAGTGTAGTTCTGACATCCCCATTTTGGGACTTAGCCGATTTTTCGATCAATACCATATGACCCATCAGGGTCCTTTCCTTCATATAAGTTTGCCTTGCTTGGTGTGGTAACATTTGAGTGTAGTTCTGACATCCCCATTTTGGGACTTAGCCGATTTTTCGTAAAATACCATATGACCCATCAGGGTCCTTTGCTTCATATAAGTTTGCCTTGCTTGGTGTGGTAACATTTGAGTGTAGTTCTGACATCCCCATTTTGACACTTAGCCGATTTTTCGTAAAATACCATATGACCCATCAGGGTCCTTTCCTTCATATAAGTTTGCCTTGCTTGGTGTGGTAACATTTGAGTGTAGTTCTGACATCCCCATTTTGACACTTAGCCGATTTTTCGTAAAATACCATATGACCCATCAGGGTCCTTTCCTTCATATAAGTTTGCCTTGCTTGGTGTGGTAACATTTGAGTGTAGTTCTGACATCCCCATTTTGGGACTTAGCCGATTTTTCGTAAAATACCATATGACCCATCAGGGTCCTTTGCTTCATATAAGTTTGCCTTGCTTGGTGTGGTAACATTTGAGTGTAGTTCTGACATCCCCATTTTGGGACTTAGCCGATTTTTCGTAAAATACCATATGACCCATCAGGGTCCTTGCCTTCATATAAGTTTGCCTTGCTTGGTGTGGTAACATTTGAGTGTAGTTCTGACATCCCCATTTTGGGACTTAGCCGATTTTTCGTAAAATACCATATGACCCATCAGGGTCCTTTCCTTCATATAAGTTTGCCTTGCTTGATGTGGTAACACATGAGTGTAGTTCTGACATCCCCATTTTGGGACTTAGCCGATTTTTCGATCCATCCCATATGACCCATCAGGGTCCTTTTTCTTCATATAAGTTTCCCAAGACTTAGTGCTTTTTTCCTTTGGACACCAATATCACCCTTGCGGGTATCTTTGATCTTCTCACTTTGTATTGGCCAAATGTAGGTCTTGCCATGCCAAACATATAATTGTTCTACACCAAGTCTCTATCTCGTACCGCCAGCTCGGTACATTCGATCAACCTGCCCTTAAGGCACCCGGGACTTAGCCATTTTTTCACATTTTTCATGATTTTGAGGCAACTTTTCTCGACTTTGTCACCTTATATCACCAAGATCCTTTCCCTTTAGCGCTTCACTCTGTTCCAATGATATTTAGCGCTGACTATCACCTTTCTATCGCTGAGCTCAACTTCTTATTCGGTGCCATAGAGCCAGAGATATTTGGTGTATGCTGTTATAAGGGAAGTTTGTCACTTTTTCAAAGGCCCACTTTGGGACGCCCATATCTCACCTTCAGGTATCTTCGATCTTCTTGTCGTCTATGGACGAAACTTAGGCCTTGTCTTGGCCAACTTATAAATGTTCTACGGCCAAGCCGTATCTCTTACCGCCAGCCCGGTATTCATGGACTTAGTTGGATTTTTGCCTCTCGTGGTAACAATTTCAGACTTTGACTCACAATAACACCCGAACGGTCACATGCTAGCGCTTTGCTTGGAAGGAATTATAGTTAGCGCTACCTTTTCTCTTTCCATCGATACCTTGTTCGTTCCATTCCATGCCATACAGCCGAAGTTATGATGTTTCCCGTTTTCCATATCATGTGGAGCTTATGCTCTGGGAAAACCATCTAACACCTGTACCACCCTTTTGGGTACCACCGATCTCGAGACTATGTTCGGGCCAAATATAGGTTATAACATGCCCAACTTATAATTGTTCTACACCAAGTCTCTATCTCTTACCGCCTGCTCGGTATTTTACTCGTAAGTCCAAATTTCACAACTTGTACTTTTTGGCCCAATGTACTCGAGTTTCAATTTTGGTAACATTTTTCGACTTTGACGCTTAATAACTTCCAAATCATGCTAGTTAGCGCTTTGCTTTCTTCTAGTCGTATCTAGCGCTGGGTGTTACCTTTCCAAAACATATCCTAGCTTAACAATCCATGCCATACAGCCGGAGCTACATGGTGCACAAGTCAAATCCATTTTAGCCATGTTTCATTTTTGCCAATTTTTGACCACTCGTATCACCCTTCCAGAGTGGTCCGATCTTCTCGCTGTCTATGGACGACTTTTAGGTCTCGTAGAGGCAAACTTATAAGTATTCTACGTCAACCCGCTATCTCTTACCGCCTGCTCGGTATTCTTGGTCTTGTGTGATTTTTGGCCATTTTGGTATTATTTTTCCACTTTGTCGCTTAATAACTCAGTTTTGCTCAACACTTAGCGCTTCGGTTGTTTGGGATTATAGTTAGCGCTCGGTTCGACCTTTCCAACACTGATCTTAGCTTGTCGATCCGTTCCATACAGCCTGAGTTATTCGCGATACCGTGTTTCAATCCATTTCTCAAGTCTCGTTTTGGTCCAACTTTGAACCAGCCATATCACCCTGATGGGTACCTCCGATCTTCTCGCTCTATATTGGCCAAAGTTAGGTCTTGTGGTAACGTACTTATGATTGTTCTACGCTGTGTTCGTAGCTCTTATCGTTCGCCCGCTATTTTCGATCATAAGGTGAATTTTCGCCTCTAAACCACCATTTTTCACCTTTGCCCTCTAATATGACCGACTTGCTCAACACCTAGCGCTTCGCTTGGTAGGACACATAGCTAGCGCTCGTCAAGACCTTTCCAACGCATATCCAAGCTTTCCGATCCGAGCCATACAGCCTGAGCTATAGGCGATACCGTTTTTCCCATTTTCTTGGTCACATGCACTTTAGGGTACCCCTTTTTGCCTTTGACCCTTAATACCTCCTCCGGGTCACTAGTAGGCGCTTAGCTTGGTAGGAAACATAGCTAGAGCAGGCCTTCACCTTTCCAAAACTGCCTCAAGTGTACCGATCCGACATCTAGAACCAAAGTTATGGTCATTCCTATCATGCTCTACTTTCATGGTCAACCTCCACCAAGCACACCTAGGTTGGACCAACTTTCACCAACTCATCTCGAACCCCAAATTTGCTTCGACCTACTAGGTTTCCCTAGCAAAGTGGCCAAAACATCCATTACAACACGACTGGTCTTTCTGGTGGTCGACCTAGGCGACTTTGTTCGACGACCACCACCCCATAGAACTAAAAGACGTCCCTTGATACGGACCACCGATACATTTTCCGGCCTGTCTAAACTACACTCATCGAAATTTTTTTGGGTCCCCACCGTCATACAAGTTTGCCTAGGTCAAGTTTTTCTTCCGGATCGGCCGCGGACCTCACTTTTCATTATCTAGGGAGGCCATAGGGCCCCAAAAGGGGTTTTTTAAAATTTTCGACACTTTCGACTTTGGTCGGATTTTTTCCGATTTTGGTCCGACCTAGGGACTTGGTGGTCCAAGGAGCCTCGGGACCAAACTTTTTTCTCAGGGGTCCCTACCTCCATACAACTTTGCCTAGGTAAATTTTTTGTTCCAAATCGACCGCGGATTTCACTTTTCAATATCTGGGGCTCGTGTAGAGTCCGAATATGAGGTTTTCTCATTTTTCGACATTTTCGACTTTTTTCGACTTTTTTCGGGTTTTTCGACCTAGGGGTCCGCCGAACAAATTTTGGGTCAAAAATTTTTATTGAACTAGTCGAAAGTACGCAAAAAGATAAGACTTTTTGCCGAAGACACCATGCCCCGGAACCGACTCCTTCCCCTTCAAAATAGGGGACAAACGTGATTTTTGAAACTTTTCCTTAGGGAGCCCAAGACTTAGAAAATTTTCAAATTCTCGATTTTTCGATTGCGAGCTAGCGCTTTGCGGTCTTCGGCAATGTTGTAGATCTCGACGAGATAAAACTTTTTGGTCAAGGGACATTTTGCCCTCCGACCCCTCCTTCCCCCCGCAAATCGCCCCCCAAAGTGCAATTTTTGCATTTTCACCTCTTTGCATGCACTGTTCGGCCCAAATGGCCACTTTCTATGGGTCTGAGCGCTTTGCGGTCTTCGGCAAACTTTTAGAGCGTACCAAGCCCTAATTATAATTGTTCTACACCAACTTCGTACCTCTTCATCCCTGGCCGCTATTCGCGTACCAAGGTAATTTTTGTTCATTTTATCAACATTTTTCATCTTTGACTGTTTATATCGGCCTTGCCATGAACCGATAGCGCTTCGCTGTGTTCTAACGTAAGTTAGTACTACTCAATACCTTTCCAAATCATGTCTTAGATTGTCATTTGCTTGCTTACAGCCGGAGCTATGAGCGATACCGTAAAAAGTACCGAAACTTGGAAAAATCCTTGGATCGCCCATATCCCCCCTTTGGGGACCAGATATCGAAAAAAGTTCTTATTCAAAAAGTTGCGCCTTAACGTGTTCTAGTTATGCCTAGAACATTTCACTTCGCTAGCTGGCCTGCAACTTAGCCGTAATTGGGATTTTAGGGTGTTCATGGAGGGCCCATTTCCTGCGACTTGGTATCTTTTGGGCCCTATGTTTCTCTAATATCTCCACGAGTTTTCCAGATAGCCTTTTCAAACTTTCAGGGTGCCTAGAACACCTCAAGACCTTTCCAACGCTATGCCGTTTGCCTCGCTCGGACATCTACAGCCGAAGTTATTCGAGGTACACGGTACCTTACCCTGTTTTCTCAGTACTTGGTCGAAAATTTCGATCAGCCATATGACCGACTTGGACAACCCTGAGCGGGTTGGCCCCATATAACTAAACTTTCGTCTCGTGGAGGCAAACTTATAAATATTCCACGTCAACTCGCTATCTCGTACCGCCTTGACGGTATACTTGGTCCAAGGGCCATTTCCAGCGACTTGGTCGCAATTTCGCTCTAAGTTTCGCTAATACCTTCGTCCGTGGACATGGTGATTTTTTGTTCGTATTTTTCCTTGATAGTCCCACTCAAGACTATTCCATACCAGAGCCAAGCGTCCCGCTAAGTGCCATACAGCCTGAGCAGTAATTCATGAAAGGTACCTCTACCAGTTTTTGCCATACTTGGGTACAAACTTTGGATCGCCCATATCTCCACTTTTGAGGCCAGCCAGCACCTTGGCCTCATATACTTTTTTGTTGGTCATACCATGCACCAAATATAATTGTTCTACGCCAACTTGCTATCTCTTCTCCAACTTGCCGTTATTCTTGGTCCAAGTCCCATTTCATTCGTTTTTGGACCCATTTTGCTATATGTTTCACTAATAGCTTCGGCCATGGACAAGCTGATTTTCTATTTGTATTTTTGCTTGATAGTCCCACTCAAGACCATTCCAAAACACACCGCAGCTTGTCGCTCGGTGGCAAACTGACCGAGTTATAATTCATGAAAGGTACCTCAACTTGGTACACCACGTGGTCGGCCCAAACCATAAACCGACCAAACGACCGACTTGGAGCACCCTGACCGGGTTGGCCCCATATAATGAAAGTTGCGTCTCTACACGCCCAACTTATGAATATTCTACGCCAAGTCGCTATCTCTTACCGGTAAGCCGGTATTCACCTTCCAAGGGGGATTTTGGTCAAGTGCCATTTCCTGCGACTTGGTCCCCGAATACGACCATCATCACCTAATATCTCCGTGGTCTTTCAACTCAGCCTCATGAAACTTTCAGGGTAGATAGGTCTCCCCGAGACCTTTCCAACGGTGAGCCGTTTGCCTCGCTCGGCCATATACAGCCGAAGTTATTAATGGTACTTGGTACCTTACCCTGTTTTTTCCATACTTGTTCGTACTTGGGTACAAACTTTGTATCGCCCATATCTCCACTTTGGAGGCCAGCCAGCACCTTGGCCCCAAATACTTTTTTGTTGGTCATACTATACCCAAAATATAAATGTTCTACGTCAACTTGCTATCTCTTCTCCAACTTGCCGTTATTCTTGGTCCAAGTCCCATTTCATTCGTTTTTGGACCCATTTTGCTATATGTTTCACTAATAGCTTCGGCCATGGACAAGCTGATTTTCTATTTGTATTTTTGCTTGATAGTCCCACTCAAGACCATTCCAAATCACATCGCAACTTGTCGCTCGGTGGCAAACTGACCGAGTTATAATTCATGAAAGGTACCTCTTCTTGGTACACCACATGGTCGGCCCAAACCATAAACCGACCAAACGACCGACTTGGAGCACCCTGACCGGGTTGCCCCCATATAATGAAAGTTGCGTCTTTACACGCCCAACTTATGAATATTCTACGCCAAGTCGCTATCTCTTACCGGTAAGCCGGTATTCACCTTCCAAGCGTGATTTTGGTCAAGTGCCATTTCCTGCGACTTGGTCCCCGAATACGACCATCATCACCTAATATCTCCGTGGTCTTTCAACTCAGCCTCATGAAACTTTCAGGGTAGATAGGTCTCCCCGAGACCTTTCCAACGGTGAGCCGTTTGCCTCGCTCGGCCATATACAGCCGAAGTTATTAATGGTACTTGGTACCTTACCCTGTTTTTTCCATACTTGTTCGTACTTGGGTACAAACTTTGTATCGCCCATATCTCCACTTTGGAGGCCAGCCAGCACCTTGGCCCCAAATACTTTTTTGTTGGTCATACTATACCCAAAATATAAATGTTCTACGTCAACTTGCTATCTCTTCTCCAACTTGCCGTTATTCTTGGTCCAAGTCCCATTTCATTCGTTTTTGGACCCATTTTGCTATATGTTTCACTAATAGCTTCGGCCATGGACAAGCTGATTTTCTATTTGTATTTTTGCTTGATAGTCCCACTCAAGACCATTCCAAATCACATCGCAACTTGTCGCTCGGTGGCAAACTGACCGAGTTATAATTCATGAAAGGTACCTCTTCTTGGTACACCACATGGTCGGCCCAAACCATAAACCGACCAAACGACCGACTTGGAGCACCCTGACCGGGTTGCCCCCATATAATGAAAGTTGCGTCTTTACACGCCCAACTTATGAATATTCTACGCCAAGTCGCTATCTCTTACCGGTAAGCCGGTATTCACCTTCCAAGCGTGATTTTGGTCAAGTGCCATTTCCTGCGACTTGGTCCCCGAATACGACCATCATCACCTAATATCTCCGTGGTCTTTCAACTCAGCCTCATGAAACTTTCAGGGTAGATAGGTCTCCCCGAGACCTTTCCAACGGTGAGCCGTTTGCCTCGCTCGGCCATATACAGCCGAAGTTATTAATGGTACTTGGTACCTTACCCTGTTTTTTCCATACTTGTTCGTACTTGGGTACAAACTTTGTATCGCCCATATCTCCACTTTGGAGGCCAGCCAGCACCTTGGCCCCAAATACTTTTTTGTTGGTCATACTATACCCAAAATATAAATGTTCTACGTCAACTTGCTATCTCTTCTCCAACTTGCCGTTATTCTTGGTCCAAGTCCCATTTCATTCGTTTTTGGACCCATTTTGCTATATGTTTCACTAATAGCTTCGGCCATGGACAAGCTGATTTTCTATTTGTATTTTTGCTTGATAGTCCCACTCAAGACCATTCCAAATCACATCGCAACTTGTCGCTCGGTGGCAAACTGACCGAGTTATAATTCATGAAAGGTACCTCTTCTTGGTACACCACATGGTCGGCCCAAACCATAAACCGACCAAACGACCGACTTGGAGCACCCTGACCGGGTTGCCCCCATATAATGAAAGTTGCGTCTTTACACGCCCAACTTATGAATATTCTACGCCAAGTCGCTATCTCTTACCGGTAAGCCGGTATTCACCTTCCAAGCGTGATTTTGGTCAAGTGCCATTTCCTGCGACTTGGTCCCCGAATTGGACCATCATCACCTAATATCTCCGTGGTCTTTCAACTCAGCCTCATGAAACTTTCAGGGTAGATAGGTCTCCCCAATACCTTTCCAACGATATGCGGTTTGCCTCGCTAGGCCATCTACAGCCGAAGTTATTCATGGTACTTGGTACCTTACCCTGTTTTTTCCATACTTGTTCATACTTGGGTACAAACTTTGAATCGCCCATATCACCACTTTGGAGGCCAGCCAGCGCCTTGGCCCCATACACATTTTTGTTGGTCATACCACGCACTAGTTATAAATGTTCTACGCAAGCTTGCTATCTCTTCTCCAACTTGCGGTTATTTTTGACTCAAGTCCCATTTCCATAGTTTTTGGTACCAATTTGCTCTATGTTTCGCTAATAGCTTCGCCCAAGGACTTTGTGATTTTTTGTTCGCATTTTTCCTAAATAGTCCCACTCAAGACTATTCCAAATCACACCTTAGCTTGTCGCTCAGTGCCATACAGCCAGAGTTTTAATTCATGAAAGGTACATAACCTTGGTACACCACGTGGTCGGTCCAAACCATCAACCAACCATATGACCGACTTCGAGTCGAGCTAGCGGCTAGGCTCAATATAATGAAATGCGTGTCTTGATGCGGGCTACTGACGGTCTGAACAATGTAGCTCGCTAGCTCGTCTCTAAACTTGTGTTTTGGTCGAATATTGGGTGTTCATGTACCACTTCGGGTAACATGGACTTTGGTGCAACTTTACCACTTGTGCACTTAATTACTTCCCGGTCATTCAAGTCTTTGCCTTCATACTTTCAGGGTAGTTAGGTCTCGTCGAGACCTTTCCATACATATGCCAAACTCATCGATCGGACATCTATAGCCCGAGTTATTCGCGGTACACCGTACCTTACCCTGTTTTTTCCTCAATTGGGTACAAACCTTGGAACACCCATATCGCCCCTTTAGAGACTAGCTGGCACGTTGGCCTCATATAATGATAAGTGCACCTCAACTAGGGCTACTGACGGTCAGAACATTTCAACTTGCTAGCTCGGGCCCACACTTGTGTTTTTCTCGAATATATGGTTCAAGTGTGCCACTTTGGGCACTTTTGGACATTTTGTCCCCACACAACTTTCTTGCCTTGGTAGATAGGGTCTTGTGTTTTTGGGCAAAAAGATGCACCAAGATATGGTCTAACTTTCGTTCTTGTACCGCAAAGCGCTACCTCCAACACCCGAGGAGATAGAAAGTGATTATGTTCGGTATATCGGTCTTCCATGGCCTACTATGGTAAACCCCTGCAGGTATGCAACCGAAGGTGCTTGGTACATGTATTTGGTGCAAAATCGGTGCAAAGTAGGTGTTTCCTTGATCGGGCTATAACTTTCTTGGTTGATGTTGGATTGCTTTGCGGTCTTCGGGGGATAGTTAGGGAACATGTTGGCCAACATTTTCTTATTCCTCAGCCTGGCCGTACCTCCTACCGTCTAGGCGGTATTCATGCTCTAAGTTGGAACTTGTGTTCCTTCGGGCAACTTTTCTGACTTTGACGCTTAATATCTTCCGTTCATATGCAGTCTAAGCTCTGCAACTCTCAGGAAAGCTAGTACTACTCATTTCCTTTCCATATCAGTCTTTGGCTTGTCGATCCAATGTCTACAGCCTGACTTATTCACGTTGCCTGTGAAGGTAGGTTTTTGCCCATTTTCCAGTTCATGTGGTAACATTCCCGGACTTTGCCGGCTTTCTCTTCATGTGGTAACTTGCTTGCTTGTGTGGTAAATTGGAAGTGTATGTCTGACAGACCCAATCTCGGACTTAGCCGATTTTTCTCTTCATATCATATGGATCAATCACTAGGCCATCTTGCTTGCTTGTGTGGTAACTTGAAAGTGTATGTCTGACAGACCCAATCTGGGACTTAGCCGATTTTTCTCTTCATATCATATGGATCCATCACTAGGCCATCTTGCTTGCTTGTGTGGTAACTTGGAAGTGTATTTCCGACAGACCCAATCTGGGACTTAGCCGATTTTTCTCTTCATATCATATGGATCCATCAATAGGCCATCTTGCTTGCTTGTGTGGTAACTTGGAAGTGTATGTCTGACAGACCCAATCTGGGACTTAGCCGATTTTTCTCTTCATATTATATGGATCCATCACTAGGCCATCTTGCTTGCTTGTGTAGTAACTTGATAGTGTATTTCCGACCGACCCAATCTCGGACTTAGCCGATTTTTCTCTTCATATTATATGAATCCATCACTAGGCCATCTTGCTTGCTTGTGTGGTAACTTGGAAGTGTATGTCTGACAGACCCAATCTGGGACTTAGCCGATTTTTCTCTTCATATTATATGGATCCATCACTAGGCCATCTTGCTTGCTTGTGTGGTAACTTGATAGTGTATTTCCGACCGACCCAATCTCGGACTTAGCCGATTTTTCTCTTCATATTATATGAATTCATCACTAGGCCATCTTGCTTGCTTGTGTGGTAACTTGAAAGTGTATGTCTGACAGACCCAATCTGGGACTTAGCCGATTTTTCTCTTCATATTATATGGATCCTGGACTTAGCCGATTTTTCTCTTCATATCATATGGATCCATCAATAGGCCATCTTGCTTGCTTGTGTGGTAACTTGGAAGTGTATGTCTGACAGACCCAATCTCGGACTTAGCCGATTTTTCTCTTCATATCATATGGATCCATCACTAGGCCATCTTGCTTGCTTGTGTGGTAACTTGGAAGTGTATTTCTGACAGACCCAATCTGGGACTTAGCCGATTTTTCTCTTCATATTATATGGATCCTGGACTTAGCCGATTATTAGGTTAATATATATGGATCCGGGACTTAGCCGATTTTTCTCTTCATATAATATGGATCCTGGACTTAGCCGATTATTAGGTTATTATATTTGGATCCTGGACTTAGCCGATATTTCTCTTCATATAATATGGATCCGGGACTTAGCCGATTTTTCTCTTCATATAATATGGATCCGGGACTTAGCCGATTTTTCTCTTCATATAATATGGATCCGGGACTTAGCCAATTTTTCTCTTCATGTGGTAACGTATGCCAATCGCTCACAAGTAATGGGATAAGGGTACTTGTGTTCTTCCATCTTCTAAGTCCCGCACGGGGACATCGTGATCGCCCCAAGTCCGGAATAGCGCCAAGTCAAGCCCCACGGTGGCCGTGCAGGACCTGTTAGCGGCGGCCCCACTGACAGCACTAATCCGGACTTAGAAATTATATCTTTCTAATCGAACACCACACACGCAACACCACCATACCACCATCTCCTTGCAAGTACCTAAGTACCCGCAACTCCATGGTGAAGGCAATGTCACTCCATCACCAACCTCTTTGCACTGCAAGCACTTGCGTACCTACAACACTCCGAAGAAGGCAACGGCGCGCGATGCTCGACTCCACACACCACACCACACCACACCACCGATGGCCAGCCAGCCAGCCAGCCCAGCTAAGGGCTAACCCACCAACCAACCACCAATGGCCTAGGCCAGCCGGATCCCACCTTCAAGTCCAAGCACAGCCAAGTGCAAGTACCGCCAAGTGTTCACCAACCAACCATCACACCAGGTCAGCCGGCCAGTACCCACCTTCAAGTGCCATTACCCTCGGGTGCAAGCCCAATCAAGTGTTAACCAACCAACCCGGCCAAGGCAGCCAACAGGCCGGCACCCTACAGCACCGACCCGCCATCACCACCTCAACCGTTGACCATGCAAGTGGCCTCGGACAACAGGTGACACCCGAAGTACATCCGAAGAACGTATATCAAGTGTTTGCTCACCAAGTCCTCAACCAACCCCAAGTACCCGGAGGTACCCAGAGTGTTGGATCCGCCAACCCGTCCCGGCACTCCAAGTCCTTGCGAACCCAAAGTGTTTGCCCGGTAGGGCCATTGTATCACAACGCTTGCGACCATGCAAGTGGCCTCGAACAAGGTGACAGGGGTATCTTCACCAAGTACTCAACCAACCCCAAGTACCCGGAGGTACCCAGAGTGTTGGGTCCGCCAACCACTACCAGCACTCCAAGTCCTCGCGAACATAAAGTGTTTGCCCGGTAGGGCCATTAGACCACAACGCTTGCTAACCATGCAAGTGGTCTCGGACAACAGGTGACACCCGAAGTACATCCGGAGAGTGTACAACAAGTGTTTGTTCACCAAGTCCTCAACCAACCCCAAGTACCCGGAGGTACCCAGAGTGTTGGGTCCGCCAACCACTACCAGCACTCTAAGTCCTCGCGAACCCAAAGTGTTTGCCCGGTAGGGCCATTAGACCACAACGCTTGCTAACCATGCAAGTGGTCTCGGACAACAGGTGACACCCGAAGTACATCCGAAGAGTGTATATCAAGTGTTTGTTCACCAAGTCCTCAACCAACCCCAAGTACCCGGAGGTACCCAGAGTGTTGGATCCGCAAACCCGTCCCGGCACTCCAAGTCCTTGCGAACCCAAAGTGTTTGCCCGGTAGGGCCATTGTATCACAACGCTTGCTACCATGCAAGTGGCCTCGGACAACAGGTGACACCCGAAGTACATCCGGAGAGTGTACAACAAGTGTTTGTTCACCAAGTCCTCAACCAACCCCAAGTACCCGGAGGTACCCAGAGTGTTGGATCCGCCAACCCGTCCCGGCCCTTAAGCAGGGATGCTGTGGTAAGATGGGAGATGAAGAAGATCAAGATTCATCTCCATGCAGCATCCCATTCATCTCGCAGCATCCTAACATATGAATTTCTTAGAATTTATGAAAAATCGACTAAGTCCGAGATGCCTTTAAGTAGGGATGCTGTATTAAGATGGGAGAAGAAGTAGATCAAGATTCATCTCCATGCAGCATCCCATTCATCTCGCAGCATCCTAACATATGAATTTCTTAGAATTTATGAAAAATCGACTAAGTCCGAGATGCCTTTAATAAGGGATGCTGTATTGAGATGGGAGATGTAGGAGATCAAGATTCATCTCCATGCAGCATCCCATTCATCTCGCAGCATCCTAACATATTTTTTTCTAAGAATTTATGAAAAATCGACTTAGTCCGAGATGCCCTTAAGCAGGGATGCTGTATTAAGATGGGAGATGAAGAAGATCAAGATTCATCTCCATGCAGCATCCCATTCATCTCCCAGCATCCTAACATATGTTTTTCTTAGAATTTATGAAAAATCGACTAAGTCCGAGATGCCTTTAAGTAGGGATGCTGTATTAAGATGGGAGATGAAGAAGATCAAGATTCATCTCCATGCAGCATCCCATTCATCTCGCAGCATCCTAACATATGAATTTCTTAGAATTTATGAAAAATCGACTAAGTCAGAGATGCCTTTAAGTAGAGATGCTGTATTGAGATGGGAGATGTAGGAGATCAAGATTCATCTCCATGCAGCATCCCATTCATCTCGCAGCATCCTAACATATGAATTTCTTAGAATTTATGAAAAATCGACTAAGTCCGAGATGCCTTTAAGTAGGGATGCTGTATTGAGATGGGAGATGTAGGAGATCAAGAAACATCTCCATGCAACATCCCATTCATCTCGCAGCATCCTAACATATGTTTTTCTTAGAATTTATGAAAAATCGACTAAGTCCGAGATGCCTTTAAGTAGGGATGCTGTATTAAGATGGGAGATGAAGAAGATCAAGATTCATCTCCATGCAGCATCCCATTCATCTCGCAGCATCCTAACATATGAATTTCTATGAGTTTATGAAAAATCGACTAAGTCCGAGATGCCTTTAAGTAGGGATGCTGTATTGAGATGGGAGATGGAGTAGATCAAGATTCATCTCCATGCAGCATCCCATTCATCTCGCAGCATCCTAACATATGAATTTCTATGAATTTATGAAAAATCGACTAAGTCCGAGATGGCTTTAAGTAGGGATGCTGTATTAAGATGGGAGATGTAGGAGATCAAGATGCATCTCCATGCAGCATCCCATTCATCTCGCAGCATCCTAACATATGTTTTTCTTAGAATTTATGAAAAATCGACTAAGTCCGAGATGCATTTAAGTAGGGATGCTGTATTAAGATGGGAGATGAAGTAGATCAAGATTCATCTCCATGCAGCATCCCATTCATCTCGCAGCATCCTAACATATGAATTTCTATGAATTTATGAAAAATCGACTAAGTCCGAGATGCATTTAAGTAGGGATGCTGTATTAAGATGGGAGATGAAGTAGATCAAGATTCATCTCCATGCAGCATCCCATTCATCTCGCAGCATCCTTACAAATGTTTCTCTTAGAATTTATGAAAAATCGACTAAGTCCGAGATGCCTTTAAGTAGGGATGCTGTATTGAGATGGGAGATGAAGAAGATCAAGATTCATCTCCATGCAGCATCCCATTCATCTCGGAGCATCCTAACATATGTTTTTCTTAGAATTTATGAAAAATCGACTAAGTCCGAGATGCATTTAAGTAGGGATGCTGTATTAAGATGGGAGATGAAGAAGATCAAGATTCATCTCCATGCAGCATCCCATTCATCTCGCAGCATCCTAACATATGAATTTCTTAGAATTTATGAAAAATCGACTAAGTCCGAGATGGCTTTAAGTAGGGATGCTGTATTAAGATGGGAGATGTAGGAGATCAAAATGCATCTCCATGCAGCATCCCATTCATCTCCCAGCATCCTAACATATGAATTTCTTAGAATTTATTAAAAATCGACTAAGTCCGAGATGCCTTTAAGTAGGGATGCTGTATTAAGATGGGAGATGAAGAAGATCAAGATTCATCTCCATGCAGCATCCCATTCATCTCGCAGCATCCTAACATATGAATTTCTATGAATTTATGAAAAATCGACTAAGTCCGAGATGGCTTTAAGTAGGGATGCTGTATTAAGATGGGAGATGTAGGAGATCAAGATGCATCTCCATGCAGCATCCCATTCATCTCCCAGCATCCTAACATATGAATTTCTTAGAATTTATGAAAAATCGACTAAGTCCGAGATGCCTTTAAGTAGGGATGCTGTATTAAGATGGGAGATGTAGGAGATCAAGATTCATCTCCATGCAGCATCCCATTTACCACGCAGCATCCTAACATATGTTTTTCTTAGAATTTATGAAAAATCGACTAAGTCCGAGATGCCTTTAAGTAGGGATGCTGTATTAAGATGGGAGAAGATGAAGATCAAGATTCATCTCCATGCAGCATTCCATTCATCTCGCAGCATCCTAACATATGTTTTTCTTAGAATTTATGTAAAACCGACTAAGTCCGAGATGCCTCTAAGTAAGGATGCTGTTTTAAGATGGGAGATGAAGAAGATCAAGATTCATCTGCATGCAGCATCCCATTCATCTCCCAGCATCCTAACATATGAATTTCTTAGAATTTATTAAAAATCGACTAAGTCCGAGATGCCTCTAAGTAAGGATGCTGTTTTAAGATGGGAGATGAAGAACATCAAGATTCATCTCCATGCAGCATCCCATTCATCTCACAGCATCCTAACATATGTTTTTCTTAGAATTTATGAAAAATCGACTAAGTCCGAGATGCCTTTAAGTAGGGATGCTGTATTAAGATGGGAGATGTAGAAGATCAAGATTCATCTCCATGCAGCATCCCATTCATCTCCCAGCATCCTTACATATGAATTTCTTAGAATTTATGAAAAATCGACTTAGTCCGAGATGCCTTTAAGTAGGGATGCTATATTAAGATGGGAGATGAAGAAGATCAAGATTCATCTCCATGCAGCATCTCATTCATCTCGCAGCATCCTTACATATGAATTTCTTAGAATTTATGAAAAATCGACTAGGTCCGTGTCGCCTTTAAGTAGGGATGCTGTATTGAGATGGGAGATGTAGGAGATCAAGATTCATCTCCATGCAGCATCCCATTCATCTCGCAGCATCCTAACATATGAATTTCTTAGAATTTATGAAAAATCGACTAAGTCCGAGATGCCTTTAAGTAGGGATGCTGTATTAAGATGGGAGATGTAGAAGATCAAGATTCATCTCCATGCAGCATCCCATTCATCTCGCAGCATCCTAACATATCTTTTTCTAAGAATTTATGAAAAATCGACTAAGTCCGAGATGCCTTTAAGTAGGGATGCTGTATTGAGATGGGAGATGTAGGAGATCAAGATTCATCTCCATGCAGCATCCCATTCATCTCCCAGCATCCTAACATATGAATTTCTTAGAATTTATGAAAAATCGACTAAGTCCGAGATGCCTTTAAGTAGGGATGCTGTATTAAGATGGGAGATGTAGGAGATCAAGATTCATCTCCATGCAGCATCCCATTTACCACGCAGCATCCTAACATATGTTTTTCTTAGAATTTATGAAAAATCGACTAAGTCCGAGATGCCTTTAAGTAGGGATGCTGTATTAAGATGGGAGAAGATGAAGATCAAGATTCATCTCCATGCAGCATTCCATTCATCTCGCAGCATCCTAACATATGTTTTTCTTAGAATTTATGTAAAACCGACTAAGTCCGAGATGCCTCTAAGTAAGGATGCTGTTTTAAGATGGGAGATGAAGAAGATCAAGATTCATCTGCATGCAGCATCCCATTCATCTCCCAGCATCCTAACATATGAATTTCTTAGAATTTATTAAAAATCGACTAAGTCCGAGATGCCTCTAAGTAAGGATGCTGTTTTAAGATGGGAGATGAAGAACATCAAGATTCATCTCCATGCAGCATCCCATTCATCTCACAGCATCCTAACATATGTTTTTCTTAGAATTTATGAAAAATCGACTAAGTCCGAGATGCCTTTAAGTAGGGATGCTGTATTAAGACGGGAGATGAAGAAGATCAAGATTCATCTCCATGCAGCATCCCATGCATCTCCCAGCATCCTAACATGTGAATTTCTTAGAATTTATGAAAAATCGACAAAGTCCGAGATGCCTCTAAGTAGGGATGCTGTATTAAGATGGGAGATGAAGAAGATCAAGATTCATCTCCATGCAGCATCCCATTCATCTCCCCAGCATCCTAACATGTGAATTTCTTAGAATTTAAGAAAAATCGACTAAGTCCGAGATGCCTCTAAGTAGGGATGCTGTATTAAGATGGGAGATGAAGAAGATCAAGATTCAGCTCCATGCAGCATCCCATTCATCTCCCAGCATCCTAACATATAAATTTCTTAGAATTTATGAAAAATCGACTAAGTCCAAAATGCCTCTAAGTAGAGATGCTGTATTAAGATGGGAGATGAAGAAGTTCAAGATTCATCTCCATGCAGCATCCCATTCATCTCCCAGCATCCTAACATATGAATTTCTTAGAATTCATGAAAAATCGACTAAGTCCGAGATGCCTGTAAGTAGGGATGCTGTATTGAGATGGGAGATGAAGAAGATCAAGATTCATCTCCATGCAGCATCCCATTAATCTCGCAGCATCCTTACATATGTTTTTCTTAGAATTTATGAAAAATCGACTAAGTCCGAGATGCCTTTAAGTAGGGATGCTGTATTGAGATGGGAGATGAAGAAGATCAAGATTCATCTCCATGCAGCATCCCATTCATCTCGCAGCATCATAACATATGTTTTTCTTAGAATTTATGAAAAATCGACTAAGTCCGAGATGCCTTCAAGTAGGGATGCTGTATTAAGATGGGAGATGAAGAAGATCAAGATTCATCTCCATGCAGCATCCCATTCATCTCGCAGCATCCTAACATATGTTTTTCTTAGAATTTATGAAAAATCGACTAAGTCCGAGATGCATTTAAGTAGGGATGCTGTATTAAGATGGGAGATGAAGTAGATCAAGATTCATCTCCATGCAGCATCCCATTCATCTCGCAGCATCCTAACATATGAATTTCTATGAATTTATGAAAAATCGACTAAGTCCGAGATGCCTTCAAGTAGGGATGCTGTATTAAGATGGGAGATGAAGAAGATAAAGATTCATCTCCATGCAGCATCCCATTCATCTCCCAGCATCCTAACATATGAATTTCTATGAATTTATGAAAAATCGACTAAGTCCGAGATGCCTTTAAGTAGGGATGCTGTATTAAGATGGGAGATGAAGAAGATCAAGATTCATCTCCATGCAGCATCCCATTCTTCTCCCAGCATCCTAACATATGTATTTCTTAGAATTTATGAAAAATCGACTAAGTCCGAGATGGCTTTAAGTAGGCATGCTGTATTAAGATGGGAGATGAAGAAGATCAAGATTCATCTCCATGCAGCATCCCATTCATCTTGCAGCATCCTAACATATGAATTTCTATGAATTTATGAAAAATCGACTAAGTCCGAGATGGCTTTAAGTAGGGATGCTGTATTGAGATGAGAGATGTAGGAGATCAAGATTCATCTCCATGCAGCATCTCATTCATCTCCCAGCATCCTAACATATGAATTTCTTAGAATTTATGAAAAATCGACTAAGTCCGAGATGCATTTAAGTAGGGATGCTGTATTAAGATGGGAGATGGAGTAGATCAAGATTCATCTCCATGCAGCATCCCATTCATCTCCCAGCATCCTAACATATGAATTTCTTAGAATTTATGAAAAATCGACTAAGTCCGAGATGCCTTTAAGTAGGGATGCTGTATTGAGATGGGAGATGTAGGAGATCAAGATTCATCTCCATGCAGCATCCCATTCATCTCCCAGCATCCTAACATATGAATTTCTATGAATTTATGAAAAATCGACTAAGTCCGAGATGGCTTTAAGTAGGGATGCTGTATTAAGATGGGAGATGTAGGAGATCAAAATGCATCTCCATGCAGCATCCCATTCATCTCCCAGCATCCTAACATATGAATTTCTTAGAATTTATGAAAAATCGACTAAGTCCGAGATGCCTTTAAGTAGGGATGCTGTATTAAGATGGGAGATGAAGAAGATCAAGATTCATCTCCATGCAGCATCCCATTCATCTCCCAGCATCCTAACATATGAATTTCTTAGAATTTATGAAAAATCGACTAAGTCCGAGATGCCTTTAAGTAGGTATGCTGTATTAAGATGGGAGATGAAGAAGATCAAGATTCATCTCCATGCAGCATCCCATTCATCTCCCAGCATCCAAACATATGAATTTCTAAGAATTTATGAAAAATCGACTAAGTCCGAGATGCCTTTAAGTAGGGATGCTGTATTAAGACGGGAGATGAAGAAGATCAAGATTCATCTCCATGCAGCATCCCATTCATCTCTTAGCATCCAAACATATGTTTTTCTTAGAATTTATGAAAAATCGACTTAGTCCGAGATGCCTTTAAGTAGGGATGCTGTATTAAGATGGGAGATGAAGAAGATCAAGATTCATCTCCATGCAGCATCCCATTCATCTCGCAGCATCCTAACATATGTTTTTCTTAGAATTTATGAAAAATCGACTAAGTCCGAGATGCATTTAAGTAGGGATGCTGTATTAAGATGGGAGATGAAGTAGATCAAGATTCATCTCCATGCAGCATCCCATTCATCTCGCAGCATCCTAACATATGAATTTCTATGAATTTATGAAAAATCGACTAAGTCCGAGATGCCTTTAAGTAGGGATGCTGTATTGAGACGGGAGATGTAGGAGATCAATATTCATCTGCATGCAGCATCCCATTCATCTCGCAGCATCCTAACATATGAATTTCTATGAATTTATGAAAAATCGACTAAGTCCGAGATGCCTTGAAGTAGGGATGCTGTATTGAGATGGGAGATGTAGGAGATCAAGATTCATCTCCATGCAGCATCCCATTCATCTCCCAGCATCCTAACATATGAATTTCTATGAATTTATGAAAAATCGACTAAGTCCGAGATGCCTTTAAGTAGGGATGCTGTATTAAGATGGGAGATGAAGAAGATCAAGATTCATCTCCATGCAGCATCCCATTCATCTCGCAGCATCCTAACATATGTTTTTCTAAGAATTTATGAAAAATCGACTAAGTCCGAGATGCCTTTAAGTAGGGATGCTGTATTAAGATGGAAGATGAAGAAGATCAAGATTCATCTCCATGCAGCATCCCATTCATCTCGCAGCATCCTAACATATGTTTTTCTTAGAATTTATGAAAAATCGACTAAGTCCGAGATGCCTTTAAGTAGGGATGCTGTATTAAGATGGGAGATGATGAAGATCAAGATTCATCTCCATGCAGCATCCCATTCATCTCCCAGCATCCTAACATATGAATTTCTTAGAATTTATGAAAAATCGACTAAGTCCGAGATGCCTTTAAGTAGGGATGCTGTATTAGGATGGGAGATGAAGAAGATCAAGATTCATCTCCCTGCAGCATCCCATTCATCTCCCAGCATCCTAACATATGTTTTTTTAAGAATTTATGAAAAATAGACTTAGTCCGAGATGCCCTTAAGTAGGGATGCTGTATTAAGATGGGAGTTGAAGAAGATCAAGATTCATCTCCATGCAGCATCCCATTCATCTCGCAGCATCCTAACATATGTTTTTCTTAGAATTTATGAAAAATCGACTAAGTCCGAGATGCCTTTAAGTAGGGATGCTGTATTAAGATGGGAGATGGAGAAGATCAAGATTCATCTTCATGCAGCATCTCAATCATCTCGCAGCATCCTAACATATGTTTTTCTTAGAATTTATGAAAAATTGACTAAGTCCGAGATGCGTTTAAGTAGGGAGGCTGTATTGAGATGGGAGATGAAGAAGATCAAGATTCATCTCCATGCAGCATCCCATTCATCTCGCAGCATCCTAACATATGAATTTCTATGAATTTATGAAAAATCGACTAAGTCCGAGATGCCTTTAAGTAGGGATGCTGTATTGTGATGGGAGATGTAGGAGATCAAGATTCATCTCCATGCAGCATCCCATTCATCTCCCAGCATCCTAACATATCAATTTCTTAGAATTTATGAAAAATCGACTAAGTCCGAGATGCCTTTAAGTAGAGATGCTGGATTAAGATGAGAGATGAAGAAGATCAAGATTCATCTCCATGCAGCATCCCATTCATCTCGCAGCATCCTAACATATGTTTTTCTTAGAATTTATGAAAAATCGACTAAGTCCGAGATGCCCTTAAGTAAGGATGCTGTATTGAGATGGGAGATGAAGAAGATCAAGATTCATCTCCATGCAGCATCCCATTCATCTCGCAGCATCCTAACATATGTTTTTCTTAGAATTTATGAAAAATCGACTAAGTCCGAGATGCCTTTAAGTAGGGAGGCTGTATTAGGATGGGAGATGTAGAAGATCAAGATTCATCTCCATGCAGCATCCCATTCATCTACCAGCATCCTAACATATGATTTTCTTAGAATTTATGAAAAATCGACTAAGTCCGAGATGCCTTTAAGTAGGGATGCTGTATTAAGATGGGAGATGGAGAAGATCAAGATTCATCTTCATGCAGCATCTCAATCATCTCGCAGCATCCTAACATATGTTTTTCTTAGAATTTATGAAAAATTGACTAAGTCCGAGATGCGTTTAAGTAGGGAGGCTGTATTGAGATGGGAGATGAAGAAGATCAAGATTCATCTACATGCAGCATCACATTCATCTCGAAGCATCCTAACATATGAATTTCTATGAATTTATGAAAAATCGACTAAGTCCGAGATGCCTTTAAGTAGGGATGCTGTATTGAGATGGGAGATGTAGGAGATCAAGATTCATCTCCATGCAGCATCCCATTCATCTCCCAGCATCCTAACATATGTTTTTCTTAGAATTTATGAAAAATCGACTAAGTCCGACATGCCTTTAAGTAGGGATGCTGTATTAAGATGGGAGATGAACAAGATCAAGATTCATCTCCATGCAGCATCCCATTCTCCTCGCAGCATCCTAACATACGAATTTCTTAGAATTTATGAAAAATCGACTAAGTCCGAGATGCCTTTAAGTAGGGATGCTGTATTACGATGGGAGATGAACAAGATCAAGATTCATCTCCATGCAGCATCCCATTCATCTCCCAGCATATAAACATATGAATTTCTTAGAATTTATGAAAAATCGACTAAGTCCGAGATGCCTTTAAGTAGGGATGCTGTATTGAGATGGGAGATGTAGGACATCAAGATTCATCTCCATGCAGCATACCATTCATCTCGCAGCATTATAACATATGAATTTCTATAAATTTATGAAAAATCGACTAAGTCCGAGATGCCTTTAAGTAGGGATGCTGTATTAAGATGGGAGATGTAGGAGATCAAGATTCATCTCCATGCAGCATCCCATTCATCTCGCAGCATCCTAACATATTTTTTTCTAAGAATTTATGAAAAATCGACAAAGTCCGAGATGCCCTTAAGCAGGGATGCTGTGGTAAGATGGGAGATGAAGAAGATCAAGATTCATCTCCATGCAGCATCCCATTCATCTCGCAGCATCCTAACATATGTTTTTCTTAGAATTTATGAAAAATCGACTAAGTCCGAGATGCCTTTAAGTAGGGATGCTGTATTAAGATGGGAGATGAAGAAGATCAAGATTCATCTCCATGCAGCATCCCATTCATCTCCCAGCATCCTTACATATGAATTTCTTAGAATTTATGAAAAATCGACTAAGTCCGAGATGTCTTTAAGTAGGGATGCTGTATTGAGATGGGAGATGTAGGAGATCAAGATTCATCTCGATGCAGCATCCCATTCATCTTGCAGCATCCTAACATATGAATTTCTTAGAATTTATGAAAAATCGACTAAGTCCGAGATGCCCTTAAGCAGGGATGCTGTGGTAAGATGGGAGATGAAGAAGATCAAGATTCATCTCCATGCAGCATCCCATTCATCTCGCAGCATCCTAACATATGAATTTCTTAGAATTTATGAAAAATCGACTAAGTCCGAGATGCCTTTAAGTAGGGATGCTGTATTAAGATGGGAGAAGAAGTAGATCAAGATTCATCTCCATGCAGCATCCCATTCATCTCGCAGCATCCTAACATATGAATTTCTTAGAATTTATGAAAAATCGACTAAGTCCGAGATGCCTTTAATAAGGGATGCTGTATTGAGATGGGAGATGTAGGAGATCAAGATTCATCTCCATGCAGCATCCCATTCATCTCGCAGCATCCTAACATATTTTTTTCTAAGAATTTATGAAAAATCGACTTAGTCCGAGATGCCCTTAAGCAGGGATGCTGTATTAAGATGGGAGATGAAGAAGATCAAGATTCATCTCCATGCAGCATCCCATTCATCTCGCAGCATCCTAACATATGTTTTTCTTAGAATTTATGAAAAATCGACTAAGTCCGAGATGCCTTTAAGTAGGGATGCTGTATTAAGATGGGAGATGAAGAAGATCAAGATTCATCTCCATGCAGCATCCCATTCATCTCGCAGCATCCTAACATATGAATTTCTTAGAATTTATGAAAAATCGACTAAGTCAGAGATGCCTTTAAGTAGAGATGCTGTATTGAGATGGGAGATGTAGGAGATCAAGATTCATCTCCATGCAGCATCCCATTCATCTCGCAGCATCCTAACATATGAATTTCTTAGAATTTATGAAAAATCGACTAAGTCCGAGATGCCTTTAAGTAGGGATGCTGTATTGAGATGGGAGATGTAGGAGATCAAGAAACATCTCCATGCAACATCCCATTCATCTCGCAGCATCCTAACATATGTTTTTCTTAGAATTTATGAAAAATCGACTAAGTCCGAGATGCCTTTAAGTAGGGATGCTGTATTAAGATGGGAGATGAAGAAGATCAAGATTCATCTCCATGCAGCATCCCATTCATCTCGCAGCATCCTAACATATGAATTTCTATGAGTTTATGAAAAATCGACTAAGTCCGAGATGCCTTTAAGTAGGGATGCTGTATTGAGATGGGAGATGGAGTAGATCAAGATTCATCTCCATGCAGCATCCCATTCATCTCGCAGCATCCTAACATATGAATTTCTATGAATTTATGAAAAATCGACTAAGTCCGAGATGGCTTTAAGTAGGGATGCTGTATTAAGATGGGAGATGTAGGAGATCAAGATTCATCTCCATGCAGCATCCCATTCATCTCGCAGCATCCTAACATATGTTTTTCTTAGAATTTATGAAAAATCGACTAAGTCCGAGATGCATTTAAGTAGGGATGCTGTATTAAGATGGGAGATGAAGTAGATCAAGATTCATCTCCATGCAGCATCCCATTCATCTCGCAGCATCCTAACATATGAATTTCTATGAATTTATGAAAAATCGACTAAGTCCGAGATGCATTTAAGTAGGGATGCTGTATTAAGATGGGAGATGAAGTAGATCAAGATTCATCTCCATGCAGCATCCCATTCATCTCGCAGCATCCTTACAAATGTTTCTCTTAGAATTTATGAAAAATCGACTAAGTCCGAGATGCCTTTAAGTAGGGATGCTGTATTGAGATGGGAGATGAAGAAGATCAAGATTCATCTCCATGCAGCATCCCATTCATCTCGGAGCATCCTAACATATGTTTTTCTTAGAATTTATGAAAAATCGACTAAGTCCGAGATGCATTTAAGTAGGGATGCTGTATTAAGATGGGAGATGAAGAAGATCAAGATTCATCTCCATGCAGCATCCCATTCATCTCGCAGCATCCTAACATATGAATTTCTTAGAATTTATGAAAAATCGACTAAGTCCGAGATGGCTTTAAGTAGGGATGCTGTATTAAGATGGGAGATGTAGGAGATCAAAATGCATCTCCATGCAGCATCCCATTCATCTCCCAGCATCCTAACATATGAATTTCTTAGAATTTATTAAAAATCGACTAAGTCCGAGATGCCTTTAAGTAGGGATGCTGTATTAAGATGGGAGATGAAGAAGATCAAGATTCATCTCCATGCAGCATCCCATTCATCTCGCAGCATCCTAACATATGAATTTCTATGAATTTATGAAAAATCGACTAAGTCCGAGATGGCTTTAAGTAGGGATGCTGTATTAAGATGGGAGATGTAGGAGATCAAGATGCATCTCCATGCAGCATCCCATTCATCTCCCAGCATCCTAACATATGAATTTCTTAGAATTTATGAAAAATCGACTAAGTCCGAGATGCCTTTAAGTAGGGATGCTGTATTAAGATGGGAGATGTAGGAGATCAAGATTCATCTCCATGCAGCATCCCATTTACCACGCAGCATCCTAACATATGTTTTTCTTAGAATTTATGAAAAATCGACTAAGTCCGAGATGCCTTTAAGTAGGGATGCTGTATTAAGATGGGAGAAGATGAAGATCAAGATTCATCTCCATGCAGCATTCCATTCATCTCGCAGCATCCTAACATATGTTTTTCTTAGAATTTATGTAAAACCGACTAAGTCCGAGATGCCTCTAAGTAAGGATGCTGTTTTAAGATGGGAGATGAAGAAGATCAAGATTCATCTGCATGCAGCATCCCATTCATCTCCCAGCATCCTAACATATGAATTTCTTAGAATTTATTAAAAATCGACTAAGTCCGAGATGCCTCTAAGTAAGGATGCTGTTTTAAGATGGGAGATGAAGAACATCAAGATTCATCTCCATGCAGCATCCCATTCATCTCCCAGCATCCTAACATATGTTTTTCTTAGAATTTATGAAAAATCGACTAAGTCCGAGATGCCTTTAAGTAGGGATGCTGTATTAAGATGGGAGATGTAGAAGATCAAGATTCATCTCCATGCAGCATCCCATTCATCTCCCAGCATCCTTACATATGAATTTCTTAGAATTTATGAAAAATCGACTTAGTCCGAGATGCCTTTAAGTAGGGATGCTATATTAAGATGGGAGATGAAGAAGATCAAGATTCATCTCCATGCAGCATCTCATTCATCTCGCAGCATCCTTACATATGAATTTCTTAGAATTTATGAAAAATCGACTAGGTCCGTGTCGCCTTTAAGTAGGGATGCTGTATTGAGATGGGAGATGTAGGAGATCAAGATTCATCTCCATGCAGCATCCCATTCATCTCGCAGCATCCTAACATATGAATTTCTTAGAATTTATGAAAAATCGACTAAGTCCGAGATGCCTTTAAGTAGGGATGCTGTATTAAGATGGGAGATGTAGGCTAAGTCCGAGATTGGGTCTGTCAGACATACACTTCCAATTTACCACACAAGCAAGCAAGTTACCACATGAAGAGAAAGCCGGCAAAGTCCGGGAATGTTACCACATGAACTGGAAAATGGGCAAAAACCTACCTTCACAGGCAACGTGAATAAGTCAGGCTGTAGACATCGGATCGACAAGCCAAAGACTGATATGGAAAGGAAATGAGTAGTACTAGCTTTCCTGAGAGTTGCAGAGCTTAGACTGCATATGAACGAAAGTTATTAAGCGTCAAAGTCAGAGAAGTTACCCAAAGGAACACAAGTTCCAACTTAGAGCATGTATACCGCCTAGACGGTTAGAGGTACGGCCAGGCTGAGGAATAAGGAAATGTTGGCCAACATGTTCCCTAACTATCCCCCGAAGACCGCAAAGCAATCCAACATCAACCAAGAAAGTTATAGCCCGATCAAGGAAACACCTACTTTGCACCGATATTGCACCAAATACATGTACCAAGCACCTTCGGTTGCATACCTGCAGGGGCTTACCATAGTAGGCCATGGAAGACCGATATACCGAACATAATCACTTTCTATCTCCTCGGGTGTTTGAGATAGCGCTTTGCGGTACAAGAACGAAAGTTAGACTATATCTTGGTGCATCTTTTTGCCCAAGATCACAAGACCCTATCTACCAAGGCAAGAAAGTTGTGTGGGGACAAAATGTCCAAAAGTGCCCAAAGTGGCACACTTGAACCATATATTCGAGAAAAACACAAGTGTGGGCCCGAGCTAGCAAGTTGAAATGTTCTGACCGTCAGTAGCCCTAGTTGAGGTGCACTTATCATTATATGAGGCCAACGTGCCAGCTAGTCTCTAAAGGGGCGATATGGGTGTTCCAAGGTTTGTACCCAATTGAGGAAAAAACAGGGTAAGGTACGGTGTACCGCGAATAACTCGGGCTATAGATGTCCGATCGATGAGTTTGGCATATGTATGGAAAGGTCTCGACGAGACCTAACTACCCTGAAAGTATGAAGGCAAAGACTTGAATGACCGGGAAGTTATTAAGTGCACAAGTGGTAAAGTTGCACCAAAGTCCATGTTACCCGAAGTGGTACATGAACACCCAATATTCGACCAAAACACAAGTTTAGAGACGAGCTAGCGAGCTACATTGTTCAGACCGTCAGTAGCCCGCATCAAGACACGCATTTCATTATATTGAGCCTAGCCGCTAGCTCGACTCGAAGTCGGTCATATGGTTGGTTGATGATTTGGACCGACCACGTGGTGTACCAAGGTGATGTACCTTTCATGAATTAAAACTCTGGCTGTATGGCACTGAGCGACAAGCTAAGGTGTGATTTGGAATAGTCTTGAGTGGGACTATTTAGGAAAAATGCGAACAAAAAATCACAAAGTCCTTGGGCGAAGCTATTAGCGAAACATAGAGCAAATTGGTACCAAAAACTCTGGAAATGGGACTTGAGTCAAAAATAACCGCAAGTTGGAGAAGAGATAGCAAGCTTGCGTAGAACAATTATATTTGGTGCATGGTATCACCAACAAAAAAGTATATGGGGCCAAGGTGCTGGCTGGCCTCCAAAGTGGAGAAATGGGCGATCCAAAGTTTGTACCCAAGTACGAACAAGTATGGAAAAAACAGGGTAAGGTACCAAGTACCATTAATAACTTCGACTGTAGATGGCCGAGCGAGGCAAACGGCTCACCGTTGGAAAGGTCTTGGGGAGACCTATCTACCCTGAAAGTTTCATGAGGCTGAGTTGAAAGACCACGGAGATATTAGGTGATGATGGTCCAATTCGGGGACCAAGTCGCAGGAAATGGCGCTTGACCAAAATCACCCTTGGAAGGTGAATACCGGCTTACCGGTAAGAGATAGCGACTTGGCGTAGAATATTCATAAGTTGGGCGTGTAGAGACGCAACTTTTATTATATGGGGCCAACCCGGTCAGGGTGCTCCAAGTCGGTCGTTTGGTTGGTTTATGGTTTGGGCCGACCACGTGGTGTGCCAAGTTGAGGTACCTTTCATGAATTATAACTCGGTCAGTTTGCCACCGAGCGACAAGTTGCGATGTGATTTGGAATGGTCTTGAGTGGGACTATCAAGCAAAAATACAAATAGAAAATCAGCTTGTCCATGGCCGAAGCTATTAGTGAAACATATAGCAAAATGGGTCCAAAAACGAATGAAATGGGACTTGGACCAAGAATAACGGCAAGTTGGAGAAGAGATAGCAAGTTGGCGTAGAACATTTATATTTTGGACATGGTATGACCAACGAAAAAGTATATGGGGCCAAGGCGCTGGCTGGCCTCCAAAGTGGAGATATGGGCGACACAAAGTTTGTACCCAAGTACGAACAAGTATGGAAAAAACAGGGTAAGGTACCAAGTACCATGAATAACTTCGGCTGTAGGTGGCCGAGCGAGGCAAACCGCATATCGTTGGAAAGGTCTCGAGGTGACCAATCCACCCTGAAAGTTTCATGAGCCTAAGTTGAAAGACCACGGAGATATTAGGTGATGATGGTCCAATTCGGGGACCAAGTCGCAGGAAATGGCACTTGACGAAAATCACCCTTGGAAGGTGAATACCGGCTTACCGGTAAGAGATAGCGACTTGGCGTAGAATATTCATAAGTTGGGCGTGTAGAGACGCAACTTTCATTATATGGGGCCAACCCGGTCAGGGTGCTCCAAGTCGGTCGTTTGGTCGGTTTATGGTTTGGGCCGACCACGTGGTGTACCAAGTTGAGGTACCTTTCATGAATTATAACTCGGTCAGTTTGCCACCGAGCGACAAGCTGCGGTGTGTTTTGGAATGGTCTTGAGTGGGACTATCAAGGAAAAATACAAATAGAAAATCAGCTTGTCCATGGCCGAAGCTATTAGTGAAACATATAGCAAAATGGGTCCAAAAACGAATGAAATGGGACTTGGACCAAGAATAACGGCAAGTTAGAGAAGAGATAGCAAGTTGGCGTAGAACAATTATATTTAGTGCATGGTATGACCAAGAAAAAAGTATATGGGGCAAAGGTGCTGGCTGGCCTCCAAAGTGGAGATATGGGCGATCCAAAGTTTGTACCCAAGTACGAACAAGTATGGAAAAAACAGGGTAAGGTACCAAGTACCATTAATAACTTCGGCTGTAGATGGCCGAGCGAGGCAAACGGCTCATCGTTGGAAAGGTCTTGGGGAGACCTATCTACCCTGAAAGTTTCATGAGGCTGAGTTGAAAGACCACGGAGATATTAGGTGATGATGGGCCAATTCGGGGACCAAGTCGCAGGAAATGGCACTTGACCAAAATCACCCTTGGAAGGTGAATACCGGCTTACCGGTAAGAGATAGCGACTTGGCGTAGAATATTCATAAGTTGGGCGTGTAGAGACGCAACTTTCATTATATGGGGGCAACCCGGTCGAGGTGCTCCAAGTCGGTCGTTTGGTCGGTTTATGGTTTGGGCCGACCACGTGGTGTACCAAGTTGAGGTACCTTTCATGAATTATAACTCGGTCAGTTTGCCACCGAGCGACAAGCTGCGGTGTGTTTTGGAATGGTCTTGAGTGGGACTATCAAGCAAAAATACAAATAGAAAATCAGCTTGTCCATGGCCGAAGCTATTAGTGAAACATATAGCAAAATGGGTCCAAAAACGAATGAAATGGGACTTGGACCAAGAATAACGGCAAGTTGGAGAAGAGATAGCAAGTTGGCGTAGAACAATTATATTTGGTGCATGGTATGACCAACAAAAAAGTATATGAGGCCAAGGTGCTGGCTGGCCTCAAAAGTGGAGATATGGGCGATCCAAAGTTTGTACCCAAGTATGGCAAAAACTGGTAGAGGTACCTTTCATGAATTACTGCTCAGGCTGTATGGCACTTAGCGGGACGCTTGGCTCTGGTATGGAATAGTCTTGAGTGGGACTATCAAGGAAAAATACGAACAAAAAATCACCATGTCCACGGACGAAGGTATTAGCGAAACTTAGAGCGAAATTGCGACCAAGTCGCTGGAAATGGCCCTTGGACCAAGTATACCGTCAAGGCGGTACGAGATAGCGAGTTGACGTGGAATATTTATAAGTTTGCCTCCACAAGACGAAAGTTTAGTTATATGGGGCCAACCCGCTCAGGGTTGTCCAAGTCGGTCATATGGCTGATCGAAATTTTCGACCAAGTACTGAGAAAACAGGGTAAGGTACCGTGTACCTCGAATAACTTTGGCTGTAGATGTCCGAGCGAGGCAAACGGCATAGCGTTGGAAAGGTCTTGAGGTGTTCTAGGCACCCTGAAAGTTTGAAAAGGCTATCTGGAAAACTCGTGGAGATATTAGAGAAACATAGGGCCCAAAAGATACCAAGTCGCAGGAAATGGGCCCTCCATGAACACCCTAAAATCCCAATTACGGCTAAGTTGCAGGCCAGCTAGCGAAGTGAAATGTTCTAGGCATAACTAGAACACGTTAAGGCGCAACTTTTTGAATAAGAACTTTTTTCGATATCTGGTCCCCAAAGGGGGGATATGGGCGATCCAAGGATTTTTCCAAGTTTCGGTACTTTTTACGGTATCGCTCATAGCTCCGGCTGTAAGCAAGCAAATGACAATCTAAGACATGATTTGGAAAGGTATTGAGTAGTACTAACTTACGTTAGAACACAGCGAAGCGCTATCGGTTCATGGCAAGGCCGATATAAACAGTCAAAGATGAAAAATGTTGATAAAATGAACAAAAATTACCTTGGTACGCGAATAGCGGCCAGGGATGAAGAGGTACGAAGTTGGTGTAGAACAATTATAATTAGGGCTTGGTACGCTCTAAAAGTTTGCCGAAGACCGCAAAGCGCTCAGACCCATAGAAAGTGGCCATTTGGGCCGAACAGTGCATGCAAAGAGGTGAAAATGCAAAAATTGCACTTTGGGGGGCGATTTGCGGGGGGAAGGAGGGGTCGGAGGGCAAAATGTCCCTTGACCAAAAAGTTTTATCTCGTCGAGATCTACAACATTGCCGAAGACCGCAAAGCGCTAGCTCGCAATCGAAAAATCGAGAATTTGAAAATTTTCTAAGTCTTGGGCTCCCTAAGGAAAAGTTTCAAAAATCACGTTTGTCCCCAATTTTGAAGGGGAAGGAGTCGGTTCCGGGGCATGGTGTCTTCGGCAAAAAGTCTTATCTTTTTGCGTACTTTCGACTAGTTCAATAAAAATTTTTGACCCAAAATTTGTTCGGCGGACCCCTAGGTCGAAAAACCCGAAAAAAGTCGAAAAAAGTCGAAAATGTCGAAAAATGAGAAAACCTCATATTCGGACTCTACACGAGCCCCAGATATTGAAAAGTGAAATCCGCGGTCGATTTGGAACAAAAAATTTACCTAGGCAAAGTTGTATGGAGGTAGGGACCCCTGAGAAAAAAGTTTGGTCCCGAGGCTCCTTGGACCACCAAGTCCCTAGGTCGGACCAAAATCGGAAAAAATCCGACCAAAGTCGAAAGTGTCGAAAATTTTAAAAAACCCCTTTTGGGGCCCTATGGCCTCCCTAGATAATGAAAAGTGAGGTCCGCGGCCGATCCGGAAGAAAAACTTGACCTAGGCAAACTTGTATGACGGTGGGGACCCAAAAAAATTTCGATGAGTGTAGTTTAGACAGGCCGGAAAATGTATCGGTGGTCCGTATCAAGGGACGTCTTTTAGTTCCATGGGGTGGTGGTCGTCGAACAAAGTCGCCTAGGTCGACCACCAGAAAGACCAGTCGTGTTGTAATGGATGTTTTGGCCACTTTGCTAGGGAAACCTAGTAGGTCGAAGCAAATTTGGGGTTCGAGATGAGTTGGTGAAAGTTGGTCCAACCTAGGTGTGCTTGGTGGAGGTTGACCATGAAAGTAGAGCATGATAGGAATGACCATAACTTTGGTTCTAGATGTCGGATCGGTACACTTGAGGCAGTTTTGGAAAGGTGAAGGCCTGCTCTAGCTATGTTTCCTACCAAGCTAAGCGCCTACTAGTGACCCGGAGGAGGTATTAAGGGTCAAAGGCAAAAAGGGGTACCCTAAAGTGCATGTGACCAAGAAAATGGGAAAAACGGTATCGCCTATAGCTCAGGCTGTATGGCTCGGATCGGAAAGCTTGGATATGCGTTGGAAAGGTCTTGACGAGCGCTAGCTATGTGTCCTACCAAGCGAAGCGCTAGGTGTTGAGCAAGTCGGTCATATTAGAGGGCAAAGGTGAAAAATGGTGGTTTAGAGGCGAAAATTCACCTTATGATCGAAAATAGCGGGCGAACGATAAGAGCTACGAACACAGCGTAGAACAATCATAAGTACGTTACCACAAGACCTAACTTTGGCCAATATAGAGCGAGAAGATCGGAGGTACCCATCAGGGTGATATGGCTGGTTCAAAGTTGGACCAAAACGAGACTTGAGAAATGGATTGAAACACGGTATCGCGAATAACTCAGGCTGTATGGAACGGATCGACAAGCTAAGATCAGTGTTGGAAAGGTCGAACCGAGCGCTAACTATAATCCCAAACAACCGAAGCGCTAAGTGTTGAGCAAAACTGAGTTATTAAGCGACAAAGTGGAAAAATAATACCAAAATGGCCAAAAATCACACAAGACCAAGAATACCGAGCAGGCGGTAAGAGATAGCGGGTTGACGTAGAATACTTATAAGTTTGCCTCTACGAGACCTAAAAGTCGTCCATAGACAGCGAGAAGATCGGACCACTCTGGAAGGGTGATACGAGTGGTCAAAAATTGGCAAAAATGAAACATGGCTAAAATGGATTTGACTTGTGCACCATGTAGCTCCGGCTGTATGGCATGGATTGTAAAGCTAGGATATGTTTTGGAAAGGTAACACCCAGCGCTAGATACGACTAGAAGAAAGCAAAGCGCTAACTAGCATGATTTGGAAGTTATTAAGCGTCAAAGTCGAAAAATGTTACCAAAATTGAAACTCGAGTACATTGGGCCAAAAAGTACAAGTTGTGAAATTTGGACTTACGAGTAAAATACCGAGCAGGCGGTAAGAGATAGAGACTTGGTGTAGAACAATTATAAGTTGGGCATGTTATAACCTATATTTGGCCCGAACATAGTCTCGAGATCGGTGGTACCCAAAAGGGTGGTACAGGTGTTAGATGGTTTTCCCAGAGCATAAGCTCCACATGATATGGAAAACGGGAAACATCATAACTTCGGCTGTATGGCATGGAATGGAACGAACAAGGTATCGATGGAAAGAGAAAAGGTAGCGCTAACTATAATTCCTTCCAAGCAAAGCGCTAGCATGTGACCGTTCGGGTGTTATTGTGAGTCAAAGTCTGAAATTGTTACCACGAGAGGCAAAAATCCAACTAAGTCCATGAATACCGGGCTGGCGGTAAGAGATACGGCTTGGCCGTAGAACATTTATAAGTTGGCCAAGACAAGGCCTAAGTTTCGTCCATAGACGACAAGAAGATCGAAGATACCTGAAGGTGAGATATGGGCGTCCCAAAGTGGGCCTTTGAAAAAGTGACAAACTTCCCTTATAACAGCATACACCAAATATCTCTGGCTCTATGGCACCGAATAAGAAGTTGAGCTCAGCGATAGAAAGGTGATAGTCAGCGCTAAATATCATTGGAACAGAGTGAAGCGCTAAAGGGAAAGGATCTTGGTGATATAAGGTGACAAAGTCGAGAAAAGTTGCCTCAAAATCATGAAAAATGTGAAAAAATGGCTAAGTCCCGGGTGCCTTAAGGGCAGGTTGATCGAATGTACCGAGCTGGCGGTACGAGATAGAGACTTGGTGTAGAACAATTATATGTTTGGCATGGCAAGACCTACATTTGGCCAATACAAAGTGAGAAGATCAAAGATACCCGCAAGGGTGATATTGGTGTCCAAAGGAAAAAAGCACTAAGTCTTGGGAAACTTATATGAAGAAAAAGGACCCTGATGGGTCATATGGGATGGATCGAAAAATCGGCTAAGTCCCAAAATGGGGATGTCAGAACTACACTCATGTGTTACCACATCAAGCAAGGCAAACTTATATGAAGGAAAGGACCCTGATGGGTCATATGGTATTTTACGAAAAATCGGCTAAGTCCCAAAATGGGGATGTCAGAACTACACTCAAATGTTACCACACCAAGCAAGGCAAACTTATATGAAGGCAAGGACCCTGATGGGTCATATGGTATTTTACGAAAAATCGGCTAAGTCCCAAAATGGGGATGTCAGAACTACACTCAAATGTTACCACACCAAGCAAGGCAAACTTATATGAAGCAAAGGACCCTGATGGGTCATATGGTATTTTACGAAAAATCGGCTAAGTCCCAAAATGGGGATGTCAGAACTACACTCAAATGTTACCACACCAAGCAAGGCAAACTTATATGAAGGAAAGGACCCTGATGGGTCATATGGTATTTTACGAAAAATCGGCTAAGTGTCAAAATGGGGATGTCAGAACTACACTCAAATGTTACCACACCAAGCAAGGCAAACTTATATGAAGGAAAGGACCCTGATGGGTCATATGGTATTTTACGAAAAATCGGCTAAGTGTCAAAATGGGGATGTCAGAACTACACTCAAATGTTACCACACCAAGCAAGGCAAACTTATATGAAGCAAAGGACCCTGATGGGTCATATGGTATTTTACGAAAAATCGGCTAAGTCCCAAAATGGGGATGTCAGAACTACACTCAAATGTTACCACACCAAGCAAGGCAAACTTATATGAAGGAAAGGACCCTGATGGGTCATATGGTATTGATCGAAAAATCGGCTAAGTCCCAAAATGGGGATGTCAGAACTACACTCAAATGTTACCACACCAAGCAAGGCAAACTTATATGAAGGCAAGGACCCTGATGGGTCATATGGTATTTTACGAAAAATCGGCTAAGTCCCAAAATGGGGATGTCAGAACTACACTCAAATGTTACCACACCAAGCAAGGCAAACTTATATGAAGCAAAGGACCCTGATGGGTCATATGGTATGGATCGAAAAATCGGCTAAGTCCCAAAATGGGGATGTCAGAACTACACTCAAATGTTACCACACCAAGCAAGGCAAACTTATATGAAGGAAAGGACCCTGATGGGTCATATGGTATGGATCGAAAAATCGGCTAAGTCCCAAAATGGGGATGTCAGAACTACACTCAAATGTTACCACACCAAGCAAGGCAAACTTATATGAAGCAAAGGACCCTGATGGGTCATATGGTATTGATTGAAAAATCGGCTAAGTCCCAAAATGGGGATGTCAGAACTACACTCAAATGTTACCACACCAAGCAAGGCAAACTTATATGAAGCAAAGGACCCATATGGGTCATATGCTATTTTACGAAAAATCGGCTAAGTCCCAAAATGATGATGTCAGAACTACACTCAAATGTTACCATACCAAGCAAGGCAAACTTATATGAAGGAAAGGACCCATATGGGTCATATGGTATTTTACGAAAAATCGGCTAAGTCCCAAAATGAGGATGTCAGAACTACACTAAAAAGTTACCACACCAAGCAAGGCAAAGTACCTAGGTGAACCCTAGGAAGAAACACGGACCAAGTCAGATGGCCTAAGTCAATAGAACAAGTGACCTAGGCAAAGTTGTATGGCGCTGAGGACCCTGAAAAATCTGGTTAGTGTAGTTTAGACAGGGTAGGTTTTTGGGTCGGCCGAACCCCCTTATTTTGGGTTTTGACCTCCTCAAGAAGCTACACCTAGGCAAACTGCCTAGGGTGAAAGTGCGAAGACCAATCGAATAGTAAGACAAGTTTTGACCGATCGCCCTAGGCAAGCTTGTATGAAGAAAGGGACCCTATGGGTCATATGGAAATACATGAAAAATCGGCTAAGTCCCAAAATTGGGATGTCTGAACTACACTAAAAAGTTACCACATCAAGCAAGGCAAAGTACCTAGGTGAACCCTAGCAAGAAACACGGACCAAGTCAGATGGCCTAAGTCAAGAGAACAAGTGACCTAGGCAAAGTTGTATGACGGTGAGGACCCTGAAAAATCTGGTTAGTGTAGTTTAGACAGGGGAGGTTTTTGGGTCGGCTGAACCTCCTTATTTTGGGTTTTGACCTCCTCAAGAAGCTACACCTAGGCAAACTGCCTAGGGTGAAAGTGCGAAGACCAATCGAATAGTAAGACAAGTTTTGACCGATCGCCCTAGGCAAGCTTGTATGAAGAAAGGGACCCTATGGGTCATATGGAAATACATGAAAAATCGGCTAAGTCCCAAAATTGGGATGTCTGAACTACACTAAAAAGTTACCACATCAAGCAAGGCAAAGTACCTAGGTGAACCCTAGGAAGAAACACGGACCAAGTCAGATGGCCTAAGTCAAGAGTGCAAGTGACCTAGGCAAAGTTGTATGACGGTGAGGACCCTGAAAAATCTGGTTAGTGTAGTTTAGACAGGGGAGGTTTTTGGGTCGGCTGAACCTCCTTATTTTGGGTTTTGACCTCCTCAAGAAGCTACACCTAGGCAAACTGCCTAGGGTGAAAGTGCGAAGACCAATCGAATAGTAAGACAAGTTTTGACCGATCGCCCTAGGCAAGCTTGTATGAAGAAAGGGACCCTATGGGTCATATGGAAATACATGAAAAATCGGCTAAGTCCCAAAATTGGGATGTCTGAACTACACTAAAAAGTTACCACATCAAGCAAGGCAAAGTACCTAGGTGAACCCTAAGAAGAAACACGGACCAAGTCAGATGGCCTAAGTCAAGAGTACAAGTGACCTAGGCAAAGTTGTATGGCGCTGAGGACCCTGAAAAATCGGGTTAGTGTAGTTCAGACAGGGGAGGTTTTTGGGTCGGCTGAACCTCCTTATTTTGGGTTTTGACCTCCTCAAGAAGCTACACCTAGGCAAACTGCCTAGGGTGAAAGTGCGAAGACCAATCGAATAGTAAGACAAGTTTTGACCGATCGCCCTAGGCAAGCTTGTATGAAGAAAGGGACCCTATGGGTCATATGGAAATACATGAAAAATCGGCTAAGTCCCAAAATTGGGATGTCTGAACTACACTAAAAAGTTACCACATCAAGCAAGGCAAAGTACCTAGGTGAACCCTAAGAAGAAACACGGACCAAGTCAGATGGCCTAAGTCAAGAGTGCAAGTGACCTAGGCAAAGTTGTATGACGGTGAGGACCCTGAAAAATCTGGTTAGTGTAGTTCTGACAGGGGAGGTTTCTAGGTCGGCTGAACCTCCTTATTTCGGGTTTTGGCCTCCTCAAGAAGACAGACCTAGGCAAACTGCCTAGGGTGAAAGTGCGAAGACCAATCGAATAGTAAGACAAGTTTTGACCGATCGCCCTAGGCAAGCTTGTATGAAGAAAGGGACCCTATGGGTCATATGGAAATACATGAAAAATCGGCTAAGTCCCAAAATTGGGATGTCTGAACTACACTAAAAAGTTACCACATCAAGCAAGGCAAAGTACCTAGGTGAACCCTAGGAAGAAACACGGACCAAGTCAGATGGCCTAAGTCAAGAGTACAAGTGACCTAGGCAAAGTTGTATGGCGCTGAGGACCCTGAAAAATCGGGTTAGTGTAGTTCAGACAGGGGAGGTTTCTGGGTCGGCTGAACCTCCTTATTTCGGGTTTTGGCCTCCTCAAGAAGACAGACCTAGGCAAACTGCCTAGGGTGAAAGTGCGAAGACCAATCGAATAGTAAGACAAGTTTTGACCGATCGCCCTAGGCAAGCTTGTATGAAGAAAGGGACCCTTAGGGTCATATGGAAATTCATGAAAAATCGGCTAAGTCCCAAAATTGGGATGTCAGAACTACACTATAAAGTTACCACATCAAGCAAGGCAAAGTACCTAGGTGAACCCTAGGAAGAAACACGGACCAAGTCAGATGGCCTAAGTCAAGAGTATAAGTGACCTAGGCAAAGTTGTATGGCGCTGAGGACCCTGAAAAATCGGGTTAGTGTAGTTAAGACAGGGGAGGTTTCAGGGTCGGCTGGACCTCCTTATTTCGGGTTTTGGCCTCCTCAAGAAGACAGACCTAGGCGAATTGCCTAGGGTGAAACTGCGAAGACCAATCGAATAGTAAGACAAGTTTTGACCGATCGCCCTAGGCAAGCTTGTATGAAGAAAGGGACCCTTAGGGTCATATGGAAATTCATGAAAAATCGGCTAAGTCCCAAAATTGGGATGTCAGAACTACACTAAAAAGTTACCACATCAAGCAAGGCAAAGTACCTAGGTGAACCCTAGGAAGAAACACGGACCAAGTCAGATGGCCTAAGTCAAGAGTATAAGTGACCTAGGGAAAGTTGTATGACGGTGAGGACCCTGAAAAATCGGGTTAGTGTAGTTAAGACAGGGGAGGTTTCAGGGTCGGCCAGACCTCCTTATTTCGGGTTTTGGCCTCCTCAAGAAGACAGACCTAGGCGAATTGCCTAGGGTGAAACTGCGAAGACCAATCGAATAGTAAGACAAGTTTTGACCGATCGCCCTAGGCAAGCTTGTATGAAGAAAGGGACCCTATGGGTCATATGGAAATATACGAAAAATCGGCTAAGTCCCAAAATTGGGATGTCAGAACTACACTTTAAAGTTACCACATTAGCAAGGCAGACTTGTATGAAGAACGGGACCCTGGTGAAAGTAGCAAATATCCCAAACCGAACATGAATATTATACACACAAGAGTACGAACATAAAGGAACACGGACCAAGCGTACCGAGAGAATCGGTACTATAGAACCCTCGTGGTTCTACACAAAGACTTTATGTTAGGGGTTCAAGCCCCATAGTACTCAAACGGTGACAGTAGCAAATATCCCAAAACGAACGTGAATCTTATTCACAAGAGTACGAACATAAAGGAACACGGACCAAGCGTACCGAGAGAATCGGTACTATAGAGCCCTCGTGGTTCTACACAAAGACTTTATGTTCGGGGTTCACACCCCAAATCGAACGTGGAATTTACTTTCTGATGGTCATGCGGTCGTCCAAAGGGGTCTAGTATCCTGTATTAAGATGGGAGATGAAGAAGATCAAGATTCATCTCCATGCAGCATCCCATTCATCTCCCAGCATCCTAACATATGTTTTCTTAGAATTTATGAAAAATCGACTAAGTCCGAGATGCCTTTAAGTAGGGATGCTGTGTCAAGATGGGAGATGAAGTAGATCAAGATTCATCTCCATGCAGCATCCCATTCATCTCCCAGCATCCTAACATATGAATTTCTTAGAATTTATGAAAAATCGACTAAGTCCGAGATGCCTTTAAGTAGGGATGCTGTGTCAAGATGGGAGATGAAGAAGATCAAGATTCATCTCCATGCAGCATCCCATTCATCTCGCAGCATCCTAACATATGTTTTTCTTAGAATTTATGAAAAATCGACTAAGTCCGAGATGCATTTAAGTAGGGATGCTGTATTAAGATGGGAGATGAAGTAGATCAAGATTCATCTCCATGCAGCATCCCATTCATCTCGCAGCATCCTAACATATGAATTTCTTAGAATTTATGAAAAATCGACTAAGTGCCAGATGCCTTTAAGTAGGGATGCTGTATCAAGACGGGAGATGAAAAAGATCAAGATTCATCTCCATGCAGCATCCCATTCATCTCGCAGCATCCTAACATATGTTTTTCTTAGAATTTATGAAAAATCGACTAAGTCCGAGATGCCTTTAAGTAGGGATGCTGTATTAAGATGGGAGATGAAGAAGATCAAGATTCATCTCCATGCAGCATCCCATTCATCTCGCAGCATCCTAACATATGTTTTTCTTAGAATTTATGAAAAATCGACTAAGTGCCAGATGCCTTTAAGTAGGGATGCTGTATCAAGACGGGAGATGAAAAAGATCAAGATTCATCTCCATGCAGCATCCCATTCATCTCGCAGCATCCTAACATATGTTTTTCTTAGAATTTATGAAAAATCGACTAAGTCCGAGATGCCTTTAAGTAGGGATGCTGTATTGAGATGAGAGATGTAGGAGATCAAGATTCATCTCAATGAAGCATCCCATTCATCTCCCAGCATCCTAACATATGTTTTTCTTAGAATTTATGAAAAATCGACTAAGTCCGAGATGCCCTTAAGTAGGGATGCTGTATTAAGATGGGAGATGAAGAAGATCAAGATTCATCTCCATGCAGCATCCCATTCATCTCGCAGCATCCTAACATATTGTTTTCTAAGAATTTATGAAAAATCGACTAAGTCCGAGATGTCTTTAAGTAGGGATGCTGTATTGAGATGGGAGATGAAGAAGATCAAGATTCATCTCCATGCAGCATCCCATTCATCTCGCAGCATCCTAACATATGTTTTTCTTAGAATTTATGAAAAATCGACTAAGTCCGAGATGCCTTTAAGTAGGGATGCTGTATTGAGATGAGAGATGTAGGAGATCAAGATTCATCTCAATGAAGCATCCCATTCATCTCCCAGCATCCTAACATATGTTTTTCTTAGAATTTATGAAAAATCGACTAAGTCCGAGATGCTTTTAGGTAGGGATGCTGTATTAAGATGGGAGATGCAGACGATCAAGATTCATCTCCATGCAGCATCCCATTCATCTCGCAGCATCCTAACTTATGTTTTTCTTAGAATTTATGAAAAATCGACTAAGTCTGAGATGCCTTTAAGTAGGGATGCTGTATTAGGATGGGAGATGTAGGAGATCCAGATTCATCTCCATGCAGCATCCCATTCATCTCCTAGCATCCTAACATATGTTTTTCTTAGAATTTATGAAAAATCGACTAAGTCCGAGATGCCTTTAAGTAGGGATGCTGTATTAAGATGGGAGATGAAGAAGATCAAGGTTCATCTCCATGCAGCATCCCATTCATCTCGCAGCATCCTTACATATGAATTTCTTAGAATTTATGAAAAATCGACTAAGTCCGAGATGCCTTTAAGTAGGGATGCTGTATTAAGATGGGAGATGTAGGAGATCAAGATTCATCTCTATGCAGCATCCCATTCATCTCCCAGCATCCTAACATATGAATTTCTTAGAATTTATGAAAAATCGACTAAGTCCGCGATGGCTTTAAGTAGGGATGCTGTATTAAGATGGGAGATGTAGGAGATCAAGATTCATCTCCATGCAGCATCCCATTCATCTCCCAGCATCCTAACATATGAATTTCTATGAATTTATGAAAAATCGACTAAGTCCGAGATGCCTTTAAGTAGGGATGCTGTATTGAGATGAGAGATGTAGGAGATCAAGATTCATCTCCATGCAGCATCCCATTCATCTCCCAGCATCCTAACATATGAATTTCTTAGAATTTATGAAAAATCGACTAAGTCCGAGATGCCTTTAAGTAGGGATGCTGTATTAAGATGGGAGATGAAGAAGATCAAGATTCATCTCCATGCAGCATCCCATTCATCTCGCAGCATCCTAACATATGTTTTTCTTAGAATTTATGAAAAATCGACTAAGTCCGAGATGCCTTTTAGTAGGGATGCTGTATTAAGATGGGAGATGAAGAAGATCAAGATTCATCTCCATGCAGCATCCCATTCATCTCGCAGCATCCTAACATATGTTTTACTTAGAATTTATGAAAAATCGACTAAGTCCGAGATGCCTTTAAGTGGGGATGCTGTATTAAGACGGGAGATGTAGGAGATCAAGATTCATCTCCATGCAGCATCCCATTCATCTCCCAGCATCCTAACATATGAATTTCTTAGAATTTATGAAAAATCGACTAAGTCCGAGATGGCTTTAAGTAGGGATGCTGTATTAAGATGGGAGATGTAGGAGATCAAGATTCATCTCCATGCAGCATCCCATTCATCTCCCAGCATCCTAACATATGAATTTCTTAGAATTTATGAAAAATCGACTAAGTCCGAGATGCCTTTAAGTAGGGATGCTGTATTAAGATGGGAGATGAAGAAGATCAAGATTCATCTCCATGCAGCATCCCATTCATCTCGCAGCATCCTAACATATGTTTTTCTTAGAATTTATGAAAAATCGACTAAGTCCGAGATGGCTTTAAGTAGGGATGCTGTATTGAGATGGGAGATGAAGAAGATCAAGATTCATCTCCATGCAGCATCCCATTCATCTCGCAGCATCCTAACATATGTTTTTCTTAGAATTTATGAACAATCGACTAAGTCCGAGATGCCTGTAAGTAGGGATGCTGTATTAAGATTGGAGATGAAGAAGATCAAGATTCATCTCCATGCAGCATCCCATCTATCTCGCAGCATCCTAACATAAGTTTTTCTTAGAATTTATGAAAAATCGACTAAGTCCGAGATGCCTTTAAGTAGGGATGCTGTATTAAGATGGGAGATGAAGAAGATCAAGATTCATCTCCATGCAGCATCCCATTAATCTCGCAGCATCCTAACATATGTTTTTCTTAGAATTTATGAAAAATCGACTAAGTCCGAGATGCCTTTAAGTAGGGATGCTGTATTAAGATGGGAGATGAAGAAGATCAAGATTCATCTCCATGCAGCATCATATTCATCTCGCAGCATCCAAACATATGTTTTTCTTAGAATTTATGAAAAATCGACTAAGGCCGAGACGCCTTTAAGTAGAGATGCTGTATTGAGATGGGAGATGAAGAAGATCAAGATTAATCTCCATGCAGCATCCCATTCATCTCGCAGCATCCTAACATATGTTCTTCTTAGAATTTATGAAAAATCGACTAAGTCCGAGATGGCTTTAAGTAGGGATGCTGTATTAAGATGGGAGATGAAGAAGATCAAGATTCATCTCCATGCAGCATCCCATTCATCTCGCAGCATCCTAACATATGTTCTACTAAGTCCGAGATTCCTTAAAGTAGGGATGCTGTATTAAGATAGGAGATAAAGAAGATCAAGATTCATCTCCATGCAGCATCCCATTTACTTCCCAGCATCATAACATATGTTTTTCTTAGAATTTTTGAAAAATCGACTAAGTCCGAGATGCCTTTAGGTAGGGATGCTGTATTGAGATGGGAGATGAAGAAGATCAAGATTCATCTCCATGCAGTATCCCATTCATCTCGCAGCATCCTAACATATGAATTTCATAGAATTTATGAAAAATCGACTAAGTCCGAGATGCCTTTAAGCAGGGATGCTGTATTAAGACAGGAGATGAAGAAGATCAAGATTCATCTCCATGCAGCATCCCATTCATCTCGCAGCATCCTAACATATGTTTTTCTTAGAATTTATGAAAAATCGACTAAGTCCGAGATGCCTTTAAGTAGGGATGCTGTATTAAGATGGGAGATGAAGAAGATCAAGATTCATCTCCGTGCAGCATCCCATTCATCTCCCAGCATCCTAACATATGAATTTCTTAGAATTTATGAAAAATCGACTAAGTCCGAGAAGGCTTTAAGTAGGGATGCTGTATTAAGATGGGAGATGAAGAAGATCAAGATTCATCTCCATGCAGCATCCCATTCATCTCGCAGCATCCTAACATATGAATTTCTATGAATTTATTAAAAATCGACTAAGTCCGAGATGCCTTTAAGTAGGGATGCTGTATTAAGATGGGAGATGAAGAAGATCAAGATTCATCTCCATGCAGCATCCCATTCTTCTCGCAGCATCCTAACATATGTTTTTCTTAGAATTTATGAAAAATCGACTAAGTCCGAGATGCCTTTAAGTAGGGATGCTGTATTAAGATGGGAGATGAAGAAGATCAAGATTCATCTCCATGCAGCATCCCATTCATCTCGCAGCATCCTAACATATGTTTTTCTTAGAATTTATGAAAAATCGACTAAGTCCGAGATGCCTTTAAGTAGGGATGCTGTATTAAGATGGGAGATGAAGAAGATCAAGATTCATCTCCATGCAGCATCCCATTCATCTCGCAGCATCCTAACATATGTTTTTCTTAGAATTTATGAAAAATCGACTAAGTCCGAGATGCCTGTAAGTAGGGATGCTGTATTAAGATGGGAGATGAAGAAGATCAAGATTCATCTCCAAGCAGCATCCCATTCATCTCGCAGCATCCTAACATATGTTTTTCTTAGAATTTATGAAAAATCGACTAAGTCCGAGAAGCCTTTAAGTAGGGATGCTGTATTAAGATGGGAGATGATGAAGATCAAGATTCATCTCCATGCAGCATCCCATTCATCTCCCAGCATCCTAACATATGTTTTTCATAGAATTTGCGAAAAATCGACTAAGTCCGAGATGCCTTTAAGTAGGGATGTTGTATTAAGATGGGAGATGAAGAAGATCAAGATTCATCTCCATGCAGCATCCCATTCATCTCGCAGCATCCTAACATATGTTTTTCTTAGAATTTGTGAAAAATCGACTAAGTCCGAGATGCCTTTTAGTAGGGATGCTGTATTAAGATGGGAGATGAAGAAGATCAAGATTCATCTCCATGCAGCATCCCATTCATCTCGCAGCATCCTAACATATGTTTTACTTAGAATTTATGAAAAATCGACTAAGTCCGAGATGCCTTTAAGTGGGGATGCTGTATTAAGACGGGAGATGTAGGAGATCAAGATTCATCTCCATGCAGCATCCCATTCATCTCCCAGCATCCTAACATATGAATTTCTTAGAATTTATGAAAAATCGACTAAGTCCGAGATGGCTTTAAGTAGGGATGCTGTATTAAGATGGGAGATGTAGGAGATCAAGATTCATCTCCATGCAGCATCCCATTCATCTCCCAGCATCCTAACATATGAATTTCTTAGAATTTATGAAAAATCGACTAAGTCCGAGATGCCTTTAAGTAGGGATGCTGTATTAAGATGGGAGATGAAGAAGATCAAGATTCACCTCCATGCAGCATCCCATTCATCTCGCAGCATCCTAACATATGTTTTTCTTAGAATTTATGAAAAATCGACTAAGTCCGAGATGCATTTAAGTAGGGATGCTGTATTAAGATGGGAGATGAAGAAGATCAAGATTCATCTCCATGCAGCATCCCATTCATCTCGCAGCATCCTAACATATGTTTTTCTTAGAATTTATGAAAAATCGACTAAGTCCGAGATGGCTTTAAGTAGGGATGCTGTATTGAGATGGGAGATGAAGAAGATCAAGATTCATCTCCATGCAGCATCCCATTCATCTCGCAGCATCCTAACATATGTTTTTCTTAGAATTTATGAACAATCGACTAAGTCCGAGATGCCTGTAAGTAGGGATGCTGTATTAAGATTGGAGATGAAGAAGATCAAGATTCATCTCCATGCAGCATCCCATCTATCTCGCAGCATCCTAACATAAGTTTTTCTTAGAATTTATGAAAAATCGACTAAGTCCGAGATGCCTTTAAGTAGGGATGCTGTATTAAGATGGGAGATGAAGAAGATCAAGATTCATCTCCATGCAGCATCCCATTTATCTCGCAGCATCCTAACATATGTTTTTCTTAGAATTTATGAAAAATCGACTAAGTCCGAGATGCCTTTAAGTAGGGATGCTGTATTAAGATGGGAGATGAAGAAGATCAAGATTCATCTCCATGCAGCATCATATTCATCTCGCAGCATCCAAACATATGTTTTTCTTAGAATTTATGAAAAATCGACTAAGGCCGAGACGCCTTTAAGTAGAGATGCTGTATTGAGATGGGAGATGAAGAAGATCAAGATTAATCTCCATGCAGCATCCCATTCATCTCGCAGCATCCTAACATATGTTCTTCTTAGAATTTATGAAAAATCGACTAAGTCCGAGATGGCTTTAAGTAGGGATGCTGTATTAAGATGGGAGATGAAGAAGATCAAGATTCATCTCCATGCAGCATCCCATTCATCTCGCAGCATCCTAACATATGTTCTACTAAGTCCGAGATTCCTTAAAGTAGGGATGCTGTATTAAGATAGGAGATAAAGAAGATCAAGATTCATCTCCATGCAGCATCCCATTTACTTCCCAGCATCATAACATATGTTTTTCTTAGAATTTTTGAAAAATCGACTAAGTCCGAGATGCCTTTAGGTAGGGATGCTGTATTGAGATGGGAGATGAAGAAGATCAAGATTCATCTCCATGCAGTATCCCATTCATCTCGCAGCATCCTAACATATGAATTTCATAGAATTTATGAAAAATCGACTAAGTCCGAGATGCCTTTAAGCAGGGATGCTGTATTAAGACAGGAGATGAAGAAGATCAAGATTCATCTCCATGCAGCATCCCATTCATCTCGCAGCATCCTAACATATGTTTTTCTTAGAATTTATGAAAAATCGACTAAGTCCGAGATGCCTTTAAGTAGGGATGCTGTATTAAGATGGGAGATGAAGAAGATCAAGATTCATCTCCGTGCAGCATCCCATTCATCTCCCAGCATCCTAACATATGAATTTCTTAGAATTTATGAAAAATCGACTAAGTCCGAGAAGGCTTTAAGTAGGGATGCTGTATTAAGATGGGAGATGAAGAAGATCAAGATTCATCTCCATGCAGCATCCCATTCATCTCGCAGCATCCTAACATATGAATTTCTATGAATTTATTAAAAATCGACTAAGTCCGAGATGCCTTTAAGTAGGGATGCTGTATTAAGATGGGAGATGAAGAAGATCAAGATTCATCTCCATGCAGCATCCCATTCTTCTCGCAGCATCCTAACATATGTTTTTCTTAGAATTTATGAAAAATCGACTAAGTCCGAGATGCCTCTAAGTAGGGATGCTGTATTGAGATGGGAGATGTAGGAGATCAAGATTCATCTCCATGCAGCATCCCATTCATCTCGCAGCATCCTAACATATGAATTTCTATGAATTTATGAAAAATCGACTAAGTCCGAGATGCCTTTAAGTAGGGATGCTGTATTAAGATGGGAGATGAAAAAAGATCAAGATTCATCTCCATGCAGCATCCCATTCATCTCGCAGCATCCTTACATATGTTTTTCTTAGAATTTATTAAAAATCGACTAAGTCCGAGATGCATTTAAGTAGGGATGCTCTATTAAGATGGGAGCTGAAGAAGATCAAGATTCATCTCCATGCAGCATCCCATTCATCTCCCAGCATCCTAACATATGAATTTCTTAGAATTCATGAAAAATCGACTAAGTCCGAGATGCCTGTAAGTAGGGATGCTGTATTGAGATGGGAGATGAAGAAGATCAAGATTCATCTCCATGCAGCATCCCATTCATCTCGCAGCATCCTTACATATGTTTTTCTTAGAAATTATGAAAAATCGACTAAGTCCGAGATGCCTGTAAGTAGGGATGCTGTATTGAGATGGGAGATGAAGAAGATCAAGATTCATCTCCATGCAGCATCCCATTCATCTCGCAGCATCCTAACATATGAATTTCTATGAATTTATGAAAAATCGACTAAGTCCGAGATGCCTTTAAGTAGGGATGCTGTATTAAGATGGGAGATGAAAAAAAGATCAAGATTCATCTCCATGCAGCATCCCATTCATCTCCCAGCATCCTTACATATGAATTTCTATGAATTTATGAAAAATCGACTAAGTCCGAGATGGCTTTAAGTAGGGATGCTGTATTGAGATGGGAGTTGTAGGAGATCAAGATTCATCTCCATGCAGCATCCCATTCATCTCCCAGCATCCTAACATATGAATTTCTTAGAATTTATGAAAAATCGACTAAGTCCGAGATGCCTTTAAGTAGGGATGCTGTATTGAGATGGGAGATGGAGTAGATCAAGATTCATCTCCATGCAGCATCCCATTCATCTCGCAGCATCCTAACATATGAATTTCTATGAATTTATGAAAAATCGACTTAGTCCGAGATGGCTTTAAGTAGGGATGCTGTATTAAGATGGGAGATGAAGAAGATCAAGATTCATCCCCATGCAGCATCCCATTCATCTCGCAGCATCCTAACATATGTTTTTCTTAGAATTTATGAAAAATCGACTAAGTCCGAGATGGCTTTAAGTAAGGATGCTGTATTGAGATGAGAGATGTAGGAGATCAAGATTCATCTCCATGCAGCATCCCATTCATCTCCCAGCATCCTAACATATGAATTTCTATGAATTTATGAAAAATCGACTAAGTCCGAGATTCCTTTAAGTAGGGATGCTGTATTAAGATGGGAGATGGAGAAGATCAAGATTCATCTCCATGCAGCATCCCATTCATCTCCCAGCATCCTAACATATGAATTTCTATGAATTTATGAAAAATCGACTAAGTCCGAGAAGCCTTTAAGTAGGGATGCTGTATTGAGACGGGAGATGTAGGAGATCAAGATTAATCTCCATGCAGCATCCCATTCATCTCGCATCATCCCAACATATGTTTTTCTTAGAATTTATGAAAAATCGACTAAGTCCGAGATGCCTTTAAGTAGTCATGCTGTATTAAGATGGGAGATGAAGAAGATCAAGATTTATCTCCATGCAGCATCCCATTCATCTCCCAGCATCCTAACATATGTTTTTCTTAGAATTTATGAAAAATCGACTAAGTCCGAGATGCCTTTAAGTAGGTATGCTGTATTAAGATGGGAGATGAAGAAGATCAAGATTCATCTCCATGCAGCATCTTATTCATCTCGCAGCATCCTAACATATGTTTTTCTTAGAATTTATGAAAAATCGACTAAGTCCGAGATGCCTTTAAGTAGGGATGCTGTATTAAGATGGGAGATGAAGAAGATCAAGATTTATCTCCATGCAGCATCCCATTCATCTCCCAGCATCCTAACATATGTTTTTCTTAGAATTTATGAAAAATCGACTAAGTCCGAGATGCCTTTAAGTAGGGATGCTGTATTAAGATGGGAGATGAAGAAGATCAAGATTCATCTCCATGCAGCATCCCATTCATCTCGCAGCATCCTAACATATGTTTTTCTTAGAATTTATGAAAAATCGACTAAGTCCGAGATGCCTTTAAGTAGGGATGCTGTATTAAGATGGGAGATGGAGAAGATCAAGATTCATCTCCATGCAGCATCCCATTCATCTCGCAGCATCCTAACATAATGTTTTCTTAGAATTAATGAAAAATCGACTAAGTCCGAGATGCCTTTAAGTAGGGATGCTGTATTAAGATGGGAGATTTAGAAGATCAAGATTCATCTCCATGCAGCATCCCATTCATCTCGCAGCATCCTAACATATGTTTTTCTTAGAATTTATGAAAAATCGACTAAGTCCGAGATGCCTTTAAGTAGGGATGCTGTATTAAGATGGGAGATGAAGAAGATCAAGATTCATCTCCATGCAGCATCCCATTCATCTCGCAGCATCCGAACATATGTTTTTCTTAGAATTTATGAAAAATCGACTAAGTCCGAGATGCCTTTAAGTAGGGATGCTGTATTGAGACGGGAGATGTAGGAGATCAATATTCATCTGCATGCAGCATCCCATTCATCTCGCAGCATCCTAACATATGTTTTTCTTAGAATTTATGAAAAATCGACTAAGTCCGAGATGCCTTTAAGTAGGGATGCTGTATTAAGATGGGAGATGTAGGAGATCAATATTCATCTCAATGCAGCATCCCATTCATCTCGCAGCATCCTAACATATGTTTTTCTTAGAATTTATGAAAAATCGACTAAGTCCGAGATGCCTTTAAGTAGGGATGCTGTATTGAGATGGGAGATGTAGGAGATCAAGATTCATCTCCATGCAGCATCCCATTCATCTCGCAGCATCCTAACATATTTTTTTCTAAGAATTTATGAAAAATCGACTTAGTCCGAGATGCCCTTAAGCAGGGATGCTGTATTAAGATGGGAGATGAAGGAGATCAAGATTCATCTCCATGCAGCATCCCATTCATCTCGCAGCATCGTAACATATGTATTTCATAGAATTTATGAAAAATTGACTAAGTCCGAGATGCCTTTAAGTAGGGATGCTGTATTAAGATGGGAGATGAAGAAGATCAAGATTCATCTCAATGCAGCATCCCATTCATCTCGCAGCATCCGAACATATGTTTTTCTTAGAATTTATGAAAAATCGACTAAGTCCGAGATGCCTTTAAGTAGGGATGCTGTATTAAGATGGGAGATGAAGAAGATCAAGATTCATCTCAATGCAGCATCCCATTCATCTCGCAGCATCCTAACATATGTTTTTCTTAGAATTTATGAAAAATCGACTAAGTCCGAGATGCCTTTAAGTAGGGATGCTGTATTAAGATGGGAGATTAGGAAGATCAAGATTCATCTCCATGCAGCATCCCATTCATCTCGCAGCATCCTAACATATGAATTTCTTAGAATTTATGAAAAATCGACTAAGTCCGAGATGCCTTTAAGTAGGGATGCTGTATCGAGATGGGAGATGTAGAAGATCAAGATTCATCTCCATGCAGCATCCCATTCATCTCGCAGCATCCTAACATGTGAATTTCTTAGAATTTATGAAAAATCGACTAAGTCCGAGATGCCTTTAAGTAGGGATGCTGTATTAAGATGGAAGATGAAGAAGATCAAGATTCATCTCCATGCAGCATCCCATTCATTTCGCAGCATCCTAACATATGTTTTTCTTAGAATTTATGAAAAATCGACTAAGTCCGAGATGCCTTTAAGTAGGGATGCTGTATCGAGATGGGAAATGAAGAAGATCAAGATTCATCTCCATGCAGCATCTCATTCATCTCGCAGCATCCTAACATATGAATTTCTTAGAATTTATGAAAAATCGACTAAGTCCGAGATGCCTTTAAGTAATGATGCTGTATTAAGATGAGAGATGAAGAAGATCAAGATTCATCTCCATGCAGCATCCCATTCATCTCGCAGCATCCTAACATATGAATTTCTAAGAATTTATGAAAAATTGACTAAGTCAGAGATGCCTTTAAGTAGGGATGCTGTATGGAGGTGGTAGATGTAAAAGATCAATATTCATCTCCATGCAGCATCCCATTCATCTCGCAGCATCCTAACATATGAATTTCTTAGAATTTATGAAAAATCGACTAAGTCCGAGATGCCTTTAAGTAGGGATGCTGTATTAAGATGGGAGATGAAGAAGATCAAGATTCATCTCCATGCAGCATCCCATTCATCTCGCAGCATCCTAACATATGTTTTTCTTAGAATTTATGAAAAATCAACTAAGTCCGAGATGCCCTTAAGTAGGGATGCTGTATTGAGATGGGAGATGAAGAAGATCAAGATTTATCTCCATGCAGCATCCCATTCATCTCGCAGCATCCTAACATATGTTTTTCTTAGAATTTATGAAAAATCGACTAAGTCCGAGATGCCTTGAAGTAGGGATGCTCTATTAAGATGGGAGATGAAGAAGATCAAGATTCATCTTCATGCAGCATCACATTCATCTCGAAGCATCCTAACATATGTTTTTCTTAGAATTTATGAAAAATCGACTAAGTACGAGATGCCTTTAAGTAGGGATGCTGTATTAAGATGGGAGATGATGCAGACCAAGATTCATCTCCATGCAGCATCCCATTCATCTCCCAGCATCCTAACATATGTTTTTCCATGAATTTATGAAAAATCGACTAAGTCCGAGATGCCTTTAAGTAGGGATGCTGTATTGAGATGGGAGATGAAGAAGATCAAGATTCATCTCCATGCAGCATCCCATTCATCTCTCAGCATCCTTACATATGTTTTTCTTAGAATTTATGAAAAATCGACTAAGTCCGAGATGCCTTTAAGCAGGGATGCTGTATTAAGATGGGAGATGAAGAATATCAAGATTCATCTTCATGCAGCATCCCATTCATCTCCCAGCATCCAAACATATGTTTTTCTTCGAATTTATGAAAAATCGACTAAGTCCGAGATGCCTTCAAGTAGGCATGAAGAAGATCAAGATTCATCTCCATGCAGCATCCCATTCATCTCGCAGCATCCTAACATATGTTTTTCTGAGAATTTATGAAAAATCGACTAAGTCCGAGATGCCTTTAAGTAGGGATGCTGTATTAAGATGGGAGATGAAGAAGATCAAGATTAATCTCCATGCAGCATCCCATTCATCTCGCATCATCCCAACATATGTTTTTCTTAGAATTTATGAAAAATCGACTAAGTCCGAGATGCCTTTAAGTAGTCATGCTGTATTAAGATGGGAGATGAAGAAGATCAAGATTTATCTCCATGCAGCATCCCATTCATCTCCCAGCATCCTAACATATGTTTTTCTTAGAATTTATGAAAAATCGACTAAGTCCGAGATGCCTTTAAGTAGGTATGCTGTATTAAGATGGGAGATGAAGAAGATCAAGATTCATCTCCATGCAGCATCTTATTCATCTCGCAGCATCCTAACATATGTTTTTCTTAGAATTTATGAAAAATCGACTAAGTCCGAGATGCCTTTAAGTAGGGATGCTGTATTAAGATGGGAGATGAAGAAGATCAAGATTTATCTCCATGCAGCATCCCATTCATCTCCCAGCATCCTAACATATGTTTTTCTTAGAATTTATGAAAAATCGACTAAGTCCGAGATGCCTTTAAGTAGGGATGCTGTATTAAGATGGGAGATGGAGAAGATCAAGATTCATCTCCATGCAGCATCCCATTCATCTCGCAGCATCCTAACATATTGTTTTCTTAGAATTAATGAAAAATCGACTAAGTCCGAGATGCCTTTAAGTAGGGATGCTGTATTAAGATGGGAGATGAAGAAGATCAAGATTCATCTCCATGCAGCATCCCATTCATCTCGCAGCATCCTAACATATGTTTTTCTTAGAATTTATGATGGAGGGCATGGAGATGAATCTGGATCTCCTACATCTCCCATCTCAATACAGCATCCCTACTTTAAGGCATCTCGGACTTAGTCGATTTTTCATAAATTCTACGAAATTCATATGTTAGGATGCTGCGAGATGAGAGAGATGCTGCATGGAGATGAATCTTGATCATCTTCATCTCCCATCTTAATACAGCATCCCTACTTAAAGGCATCTCGGACTAAGTCGATTTTTCATAAATTCTAAGAAAAACATATGTTAGGATGCTGCGAGATGAATGGGATGCTGCATGGAGATGAATCTTGATCTTCTTCATCTCCCATCTGAATACAGCATCCCTACTTAAAGACATCTCGGACTTAGTCGATTTTTCATAAATTCTAAGAAAAACATATGTTAGGATGCTGCGAGATGAATGGGATGCTGCATGGAGATGAATCTTGATCTTCCTCATCTCCCATCTTAATACAGCATCCCTATTTAAAGGAATCTCGGACTTAGTCGATTTTTCATAAATTCTACGAAAAACATATGTTAGGATGCTGCGAGATGAATGGGATGCTGCAGGGAGATGAATCTTGATCTTCTTTATCCACCATCTTAATACAGCATCCCTACTTAAAGGCATCTCGGACTTAGTCGATTTTTCATAAATACTAAGAAATTCATATGTTAGGATGCTGCGAGATGAATGGGATGCTGCAAGGAGATGAACCTTGATCTCCTACATCTCCCATCTCAATACAGCATCCCTACTTAAAGGCATCTCGGACTTAGTCGATTTTTCATAAATTCTCAGAAATTCATATGTTAGGATGCTGGGAGATGAATGGGATGCTGCATGGAGATGAATCATGATCTTCTTCATCTCCCATCTTAATACAGCATCCCTACTTAAAGGCATCTCGGACTTAGTCGATTTTTCATAAATTCTAAGAAAAACATATGTTAGGATGCTGCGAGATGAATGGGATGCTGCATGGAGATTAATCTTGATCTTCTTAATCTCCCATCTTAATACAGCATCCCTACTTAAGAGCATCTCGGACTGAGTCGATTTTTCATAAATTCTAAGAAATTCATATGTTAGGATGCTGCGAGATGAATGGGATGCTGCATGGAGATGAATCTTGATCTTCTTCATCTCCCATCTTAATACAGCATCCCTACTTACAGGCATCTCGGACTTAGTCGATTTTTCATAAATTCTTAGAAAAACATATGTTTGGATGCTAAGAGATGAATGGGATGCTGTATGGAGAAGAATCTTGATCTTCTTCATCTCCCATCTTAAACCAGCATCCCTACTTAAAGGCATCTCGGACTTAGTCGATTTTTCATAAATTCTAAGAAAAACATATGTTAGGATGCTGCGAGATGAATGGGATGCTGCATGGAGATGAATCTTGATCTTCTTCATCTCCCATCTTAATACAGCATCCCTACTTAAAGGCATCTCGGACTTAGTCGATTTTTCATAAATTCTAAAGAATTCATATGTAATGATGCTGGGAGATGAATGAGATGCTGCATGGAGATGCATCTTGATCTCCTACATCTCCCATCTTAATACAGCATCCCTACTTAAAGGCATCTCGGACCTAGTCGATTTTTCATAAATTCTAAGAAATTCATATGTTAGGATGCTGGGAGATGAATGGGATGCTGCATGGAGATGAATCTTGATCTTCTTCATCTCCCATCTTAATACAGCATCCCTACTTAAAGGCATCTCGGACTTAGTCGATTTTTCATAAATTCTAAGAAATTCATATGTTAGGATGCTGGGAGATGAATGGGATGCTGCATGGAGATGAATCTTGATCTCCTACATCTCTCATCTCAATACAGCATCCCTACTTAAAGGCATCTCGGACTTAGTCGATTTTTCATAAATTCATAGAAATTCATATGTTAGGATGCTGCGAGATGAATGGGATGCTGCATGGAGATGAATCTTGATCTTCTACATCTCCCATCTTAATACAGCATCCCTACTCAAACGCATCTCGGACTAAGTCGATTTTTCATAAATTCTAAGAAAAACATATGTAAGGATGCTGCGAGATGAATGGGATGCTGCATGGAGATGACTCTTGATCTTCTCCATCTCCCATCTTAATACAGCATCCCTACTTAAAGGCATCTCGGACTTAGTCGATTTTTCATAAATTCTAAGAAATTCATATGTTAGGATGCTGCGAGATGAATGGGATGCTGCATGGAGATTAATATTGATCTTCTTCATCTCCCATCTTAATACAGCATCCCTACTTAAAGGCATCTTGGACTTAGTCGATTTTTCATAAATTCTAAGCAGAACATATGTTAGGATGCTGCGAGATGAATGGGATGCTGCATGGAGATGAATCTTGATCTCCTACATCTCCCATCTTAATACAGCATCCCTACTTAAATGCATCTCGGACTTAGTCGATTTTTCATAAATTCTAAGAAAAACATATGTTAGGATTCTGCGAGATGAATGGGATGCTGTTGTGAGATGAATCTTGATCTTTTTCATCTTCCATCTTAATACAGCATCCCTACTTAAAGGCATCTCGGACTTAGTCGATTTTTCATAAATTCTAAGAAAATCATATGTTAGGATGCTGCGAGATGAATGGGATGCTGCATGGAGATGAATCTTGATCTTCTACATCTCCCATCCTAATACAGCATCCCTACTTAAAGGCATCTCGGACTTAGCCGATTTTTCATAAATTCTAAGAAAAACATATGTTAGGATGCTGCGAGATGAATGGGATGCTGCATGGAGATTAATCTTGATCTTCTTCATCTCCCATCTTAATACAGCATCCCTACTTAAGAGCATCTCGGACTGAGTCGATTTTTCATAAATTCTAAGAAATTCATATGTTAGGATGCTGCGAGATGAATGGGATGCTGCATGCAGATGAATATTGATCTCCTACATCTCCCGTCTCAATACAGCATCCCTACTTAAAGGCATCTCGGACTTAGTCGATTTTTCATAAATTCATAGAAATTCATATGTTAGGATGCTGGGAGATGAATGGGATGCTGCATGGAGATGAATCTTGATCTTCTTCATCTCCCATCTTAATACAGCATCCCTACTTAAAGGCATCTCGGACTTAGTCGATTTTTCATAAATTCTAAGAAATTCATATGTTAGGATGCTGGGAGATGAATGAGATGCTGCATGGAGATGAATCTTGATCTTCTTCATCTCCCATCTTAATACAGCATCCCTACTTAAAGGCATCTCGGACATAGTCGATTTTTCATAAATTCATAGAAATTCATATGTTAGGATGCTGCGAGATGAATGGGATGCTGCATGGAGATGAATCTGGATCTCCTACATCTCCCATCTCAATACAGCATCCCTACTTTAAGGCATCTCGGACTTAGTCGATTTTTCATAAATTCATAGAAATTCATATGTTAGGATGCTGCGAGCTGAATGGGATGCTGCATGGAGATGAATCTTGATCTACTTCATCTCCCATCTTAATACAGCATCCCTACTTAAATGCATCTCGGACTTAGTCGATTTTTCATAAATTCTAAGAAAAACATATGTTAGGATGCTGCGAGATGAATGGGATGCTGCATGGAGATGAATCTTGATCTTCTTCATCTCCCATCTTAATACAGCATCCCTACTTAAAGGCATCTCGGACTTAGTCGATTTTTCATAAATTCTAGGAAAAACATATGTTAGGATGCTGCGAGATGAATGGGATGCTGCATGGAGATGCATCTTGATCTCCTACATCTCCCATCTTAATACAGCATCCCTACTTAAAGCCATCTCGGACTTAGTCGATTTTTCATAAATTCATAGAAATTCATATGTTAGGATGCTGCGAGATGAATGGGATGCTGCATGGAGATGAATCTTGATCTACTCCATCTCCCATCTCAATACAGCATCCCTACTTAAAGGCATCTCGGACTTAGTCGATTTTTCATAAATTCATAGAAATTCATATGTTAGGATGCTGGGAGATGAATGGGATGCTGCATGGAGATGAATCTTGATCTTCTTCATCTCCCATCTTAATACAGCATCCCTACTTAAAGGCATCTCGGACTTAGTCGATTTTTCATAAATTCTAAGAAATTCATATGTTAGGATGCTGGGAGATGAATGGGATGCTGCATGGAGATGAATCTTGATCTCCTACATCTCCCATCTCAATACAGCATCCCTACTTAAAGGCATCTCGGACTAAGTCGATTTTTCATAAATTCATAGAAATTCATATGTGAGGATGCTGCGAGATGAATGGGATGCGGCATGGAGATGAATCTTGATCTTCTTTATCTCCCATCTTAATACAGCATCCCTACTTAAAGGCATCTCGGACTTAGTCGATTTTTCATATATTCTAAGAAATTCATATGTTAGGATGCTGCGAGATGAATGGGATGCTGCATGGAGATGAATCTTGATCTTCTTCATCTCCCATCTTAATACAGCATCCCTACTTAAAGGCATCTCGGACTTAGTCGATTTTTCATAAATTCTAAGAAATTCATATGTAAGGATGCTGCGAGATGAATGGGATGCTGCATGGAGATGAATCTTGATCTTCTACATCTCCCATCTTAATACAGCATCCCTACTTAGAGACATCTCGGACTTAGTCGATTTTTCATAAATTCTTGAAAAAACATATGTTAGGATGCTGCGAGATGAATGGGATGCTGCATGGAGATAAATCTTGATCTTCTTCATCCCCCATCTCAATACAGCATCCCTACTTAAAGGCATCTCGGACTTAGTCGATTTTTAATAAATTCTAAGAAAAACATATGTTAGGATTCTGCGAGATGAATGGGATGCTGTTGTGAGGTGAATCTTGATCTTTTTCATCTTCCATCTTAATACAGCATCCCTACTTAAAGGCATCTCGGACTTAGTCGATTTTTCATAAATTCTAAGAAAATCATATGTTAGGATGCTGCGAGATGAATGGGATGCTGCATGGAGATGAATCTTGATCTTCTTCATCTCCCGTCTCAAAACAGCATCCCTACTTAAAGGCATCTCGGACTTAGTCGATTTTTCATAAATTCTAAGAAAAACATATGTTAGGGTGCTGCGAGATGAATGGGATGCTGCATGGAGATGAATCTTGATCTTCTTCATTTCCCATCTTATTACAGCATCCCTACTTAAAGGCATCTCGGACTTAGTCGATTTTTCATAAATTCATAGAAAAACATATGTTAGGATGCTGGGAGATGAATGAGATGCTGCATGGAGATGAATCTTGATCTTCATCATCTCCCATCTTAATACAGCATCCCTACTTAAAGGCATCTCGGACTTAGTCGATTTTTCATAAATTCTAAGAAAAACATATGTTGAGGTGCTGCGAGATGAATGGGATGCTGCATTGAGATGAATCTTGATCTTCTTCATCTCCCATCTTAATACAGCATCCCTACTTAAAGGCATCTCGGACTTAGTCGATTTATAATAAATTCATAGAAATTCATATGTTTGGATGCTGGGAGATGAATGGGATGCTGCATGGAGATGAATCTTGATCTTCTTCATCTCCCATCTCAATACAGCATCCCTACTTAAAGGCATCTCGGACTTAGTCGATTTTTCATAAATTCATAGAAATTCATATGTTAGGATGCTGGGAGATGAATGGGATGCTGCATGGAGATGCATCTTAATCTCCTACATCTCCCATCTTAATACAGCATCCCTACTTAAAGGCATCTCGGACTTAGTCGATTTTTCATAAATTCATAGAAATTCATATGTTAGGATGCTGCGAGATGAATGGGATGCTGCATGGAGATGAATCTTGATCTTCTTCATCTCCCATCTCAATACAGCATCCCTACTTAAAGGCATCTCGGACTTAGTCGATTTTTCATAAATTCTAAGAAATTCATATGTTGGGATGCTGGGAGATGAATGGGATGCTGCATGGAGATGAATCTTGATCTTCTTCATCTCCCATCTTAATACAGCATCCCTTCTTAAAGGCATCTCGGACTTAGTCGATTTTTCATAAATTCTAAGAAAAACATATGTTAAGATGCCTCTTAACATATGTTAAGATCGCGGGCAATCGGACTTAGTCGATTTTTCATAAATTCTAAGAAAAACATATGTTAGGATGCTGCGAGATGAATGGGATGCTGCATGGAGATGCATCTTGATCTCCTACATCTCCCATCTTAATACAGCATCCCTACTTAAAGCCATCTCGGACTAAGTCGATTTTTCATAAATTCATAGAAATTCATATGTTAGGATGCTGCGAGATGAATGGGATGCTGCATGGAGATGAATCTTGATCTACTCCATCTCCCATCTCAATACAGCATCCCTACTTAAAGGCATCTCGGACTTAGTCGATTTTTCATAAATTCATAGAAATTCATATGTTAGGATGCTGGGAGATGAATGGGATGCTGCATGGAGATGAATCTTGATCTTCTTCATCTCCCATCTTAATACAGCATCCCTACTTAAAGGCATCTCGGACTTAGTCGATTTTTCATAAATTCTATGAAATTCATATGTTAGGATGCTGGGAGATGAATGGGATGCTGCATGGAGATGAATCTTGATCTTCTTCATCTCCCATCTTAATACAGCATCCCTACTTAAAGGCATCTCGGACTTAGTCGATTTTTCATAAATTCTAAGAAATTCATATGTTAGGATGCTGGGAGATGAATGGGATGCTGCATAGAGATGAATCTTGATCTCCTACATCTCCCATCTTAATACAGCATCCCTACTTAAAGCCATCTCGGACTTAGTCGATTTTTCATAAATTCATAGAAATTCATATGTTAGGATGCTGGGAGATGAATGGGATGCTGCATGGAGATGCATCTTGATCTCCTACGTCTCCCATCTTAATACAGCATCCCTACTTAAAGGCATCTCGGACTTAGTCGATTTTTCATAAATTCATAGAAATTCATATGTTAGGATGCTGGGAGATGAATGGGATGCTGCATTGAGATGAATCTTGATCTTCTTCATCTCCCATCTTAATACAGCATCCCTACTTAAAGGCATCTCGGACTTAGTCGATTTTTCATAAATTCTATGAAATTCATATGTTAGGATGCTGGGAGATGAATGGGATGCTGCATGGAGATGAATCTTGATCTTCTTCATCTCCCATCTTAATACAGCATCCCTACTTAAAGGCATCTCGGACTTAGTCGATTTTTCATAAATTCTAAGAAATTCATATGTTAGGATGCTGGGAGATGAATGGGATGCTGCATAGAGATGAATCTTGATCTCCTACATCTCCCATCTTAATACAGCATCCCTACTTAAAGCCATCTCGGACTTAGTCGATTTTTCATAAATTCATAGAAATTCATATGTTAGGATGCTGGGAGATGAATGGGATGCTGCATGGAGATGCATCTTGATCTCCTACGTCTCCCATCTTAATACAGCATCCCTACTTAAAGGCATCTCGGACTTAGTCGATTTTTCATAAATTCATAGAAATTCATATGTTAGGATGCTGGGAGATGAATGGGATGCTGCATGGAGATGAATCTTGATCTTCTTCATCTCCCATCTTAATACAGCATCCCTACTTAAAGGCATCTCGGACTTAGTCGATTTTTCATAAATTCTATGAAATTCATATGTTAGGATGCTGGGAGATGAATGGGATGCTGCATGGAGATGAATCTTGATTTTCTTCATCTCCCATCTTAATACAGCATCCCTACTTAAAGGCATCTCGGACTTAGTCGATTTTTCATAAATTCTAAGAAATTCATATGTTAGGATGCTGGGAGATGAATGGGATGCTGCATAGAGATGAATCTTGATCTCCTACATCTCCCATCTTAATACAGCATCCCTACTTAAAGCCATCTCGGACTTAGTCGATTTTTCATAAATTCATAGAAATTCATATGTTAGGATGCTGGGAGATGAATGGGATGCTGCATGGAGATGCATCTTGATCTCCTACGTCTCCCATCTTAATACAGCATCCCTACTTAAAGCCATCTCGGACTTAGTCGATTTTTCATAAATTCATATAAATTCATATGTTAGGATGCTGGGAGATGAATGGGATGCTGCATGGAGATGAATCTTGATCTCCTACATCTCTCATCTCAATACAGCATCCTTACTTAAAGCCATCTCGGACTTAGTCGATTTTTCATAAATTCATAGAAATTCATATGTTAGGATGCTGCGAGATGAATGGGATGCTGCATGCAGATGAATATTGATCTCCTACATCTCCCGTCTCAATACAGCATCCCTACTTAAAGGCATCTCGGACTTAGTCGATTTTTCATAAATTCATAGAAATTCATATGTTAGGATGCTGGGAGATGAATGGGATGCTGCATGGAGATGAATCTTGATCTCCTACATCTCTCATCTCAATACAGCATCCTTACTTAAAGCCATCTCGGACTTAGTCGATTTTTCATAAATTCTAAGAAAAACATATGTTAGGATGCTGCGAGATGAATGGGATGCTGCATGGAGATGAATCTTGATCTTCTTCATCTCCCATCTTAATACAGCATCCCTACTTAAAGCCATCTCGGACTTAGTCGATTTTTCATAAATTCTAAGAAATTCATATGTTAGGATGCTGGGAGATGAATGGGATGCTGCATGGAGATGAATCTTGATCTCCTACATCTCCCATCTTAATACAGCATCCCTACTTAAAGCCATCTCGGACTTAGTCGATTTTTCATAAATTCTAAGAAATACATATGTTAGGATGCTGCGAGATGAATGGGATGCTGCATGGAGATGAATCTTGATCTCCTACATCTCTCATCTCAATACAGCATCCCTACTTAAAGGCATCTCGGACTTAGTCGATTTTTCATAAATTCTAAGAAATTCATATGTTAGGAAGCTGGGAGATGAATGGGATGCTACATAGAGATGAATCTTGATCTCCTACATCTCCCATCTTAATACAGCATCCCTACTTAAAGCCATCTCGGACTTAGTCGATTTTTCATAAATTCATAGAAATTCATATGTTAGGATGCTGGGAGATGAATGGGATGCTGCATGGAGATGCATCTTGATCTCCTACATCTCCCATCTTAATACAGCATCCCTACTTAAAGCCATCTCGGACTAAGTCGATTTTTCATAAATTCATAGAAATTCATATGTTAGGATGCTGCGAGATGAATGGGATGCTGCATGGAGATGAATCTTGATCTACTCCATCTCCCATCTCAATACAGCATCCCTTCTTAAAGGCATCTCGGACTTAGTCGATTTTTCATAAATTCATAGAAATTCATATGTTAGGATGCTGGGAGATGAATGGGATGCTGCATGGAGATGAATCTTGATCTTCTTCATCTCCAGTCTTTATACAGCATCCCTACTTAAAGGCATCTCGGACTTAGACGATTTTTCATAAATTCTAATAAAATCATATGTTAGGATGCTGCGAGATGAATGGGATGCTGCATGGAGATGAATCTTGATCTTCTTCATCTCCCATCTCAATACAGCATCCCTACTTAAAGGCATCTCGGACTTAGTCGATTTTTCATAAATTCTAAGAAAAACATATGTTAGGATGCTGGGAGATGAATGGGATGCTGCATGGAGATGAATCTTGATCTTCTTCATCTCCCATCTCAATACAGCATCCCTACTTAAAGGCATCTCGGACTTAGTCGATTTTTCATAAATTCTAAGAAAAACATAAGTTAGGATACTGGGAGATGCATGGGATGCTGCATGGAGATGAATCTTGATCTTCTTCATGTCCTATCTTAATACAGCATCCCTACTTAAAGGCATCTCGGACTTAGTCGATTTTTCATAAATTCTAAGAAAAACATATGTTAGGATGCTGCGAGATGAATGTGATGCTGCATGGAGATGAATCTTGATCTTCTTCATCTCCCATCTTAATACAGCATCCCTATTTAAAGGCATCTCGGACTTAGTCGATTTTTCATAAATTCATAGAAATTCATATGTTAGGATGCTGCGAGATGAATGGGATGCTGCATGGAGATGAATCTTGATCTACTCCATCTCCCATCTCAATACAGCATCCCTTCTTAAAGGCATCTCGGACTTAGTCGATTTTTCATAAATTCATAGAAATTCATATGTTAGGATGCTGGGAGATGAATGGGATGCTGCATGGAGATGAATCTTGATCTTCTTCATCTCCAGTCTTTATACAGCATCCCTACTTAAAGGCATCTCGGACTTAGACGATTTTTCATAAATTCTAATAAAATCATATGTTAGGATGCTGCGAGATGAATGGGATGCTGCATGGAGATGAATCTTGATCTTCTTCATCTCCCATCTCAATACAGCATCCCTACTTAAAGGCATCTCGGACTTAGTCGATTTTTCATAAATTCTAAGAAAAACATATGTTAGGATGCTGGGAGATGAATGGGATGCTGCATGGAGATGAATCTTGATCTTCTTCATCTCCCATCTCAATACAGCATCCCTACTTAAAGGCATCTCGGACTTAGTCGATTTTTCATAAATTCTAAGAAAAACATAAGTTAGGATACTGGGAGATGCATGGGATGCTGCATGGAGATGAATCTTGATCTTCTTCATGTCCTATCTTAATACAGCATCCCTACTTAAAGGCATCTCGGACTTAGTCGATTTTTCATAAATTCTAAGAAAAACATATGTTAGGATGCTGCGAGATGAATGTGATGCTGCATGGAGATGAATCTTGATCTTCTTCATCTCCCATCTTAATACAGCATCCCTATTTAAAGGCATCTCGGACTTAGTCGATTTTTCATAAATTCATAGAAATTCATATGTTAGGATGCTGGGAGATGAATGGGATGCTGCATGGAGATGAATCTTGATCTTCTTCATCTCCCATCTTAATGCAGCATCCCTACTTAAAGGCATCTCGGACTTAGTCGATTTTTCATAAATTCTAAGAAATTCATATGTTAGGATGCTGGGATATGAATGGGATGCTGCATGGAGATGAATCTTGATCTCCTACATCTCCCATCTCAATACAGCATCCCTACTTAAAGGCATCTCGGACTTAGTCGATTTTTCATAAATTCATAGAAATTCATATGTTAGGATGCTGGGAGATGAATGGGATGCTGCATGGAGATGAATCTTGATCTTCTTCATCTCGCATCTTAATACAGCATCCCTACTTAAAGGCATCTCGGACTTAGTCGATTTTTCATAAATTCTAAGAAATTCATATGTTAGGATGCTGGGAGATGAATGGGATGCTGCATGGAGATGAATCTTGATCTCCTACATCTCCCATCTCAATACAGCATCCCTACTTAAAGGCATCTCGGACTTAGTCGATTTTTAATAAATTCATAGAAATTCATATGTTAGGATGCTGCGAGATGAATGGGATGCTGCATGGAGATGAATCTTGATGTCCTACATCTCTCATCTCAATACAGCATCCCTACTTAAAGCCATCTCGGACTTAGTCGATTTTTCATAAATTCTAAGAAAAACATATGTTAGGATGCTGCGAGATGAATGGGATGCTGCATGGAGATGAATCTTGATCTCCTACATCTCTCATCTCAATACAGCATCCCTACTTAAAGCCATCTTGGACTTAGTCGATTTTTCATAAATTCATAGAAATTCATATGTTAGGATGCTGCGAGATGAATGGGATGCTGCATGGAGATGCATCTTGATCTCCTACATCTCCCATCTTAATACAGCATCCCTACTTAAAGCCATCTCGGACTTAGTCGATTTTTCATAAATTCTAAGAAATTCATATGTTAGGATGCTGGGAGATGAATGGGATGCTGCATGGAGATGAATCTTGATCTTCTTCATCTCCCATCTTAATACAGCATCCCTACTTAACGGCATCTCGGACTTAGTCGATTTTTCATAAATTCTAAGAAAAACATATGTTAGGATTCTGCGAGATGAATGGGATGCTGTTGTGAGATGAATCTTGATCTTTTTCATCTTCCATCTTAATACAGCATCCCTACTTAAAGGCATCTCGGACTTAGTCGATTTTTCATAAATTCTAAGAAAATCATATGTTAGGATGCTGCGAGATGAATGGGATGCTGCATGGAGATGAATCTTGATCTTCTACATCTCCCATCCTAATACAGCATCCCTACTTAAAGGCATCTCGGACTTAGCCGATTTTTCATAAATTCTAAGAAAAACATATGTTAGGATGCTGCGAGATGAATGGGATGCTGCATGGAGATTAATCTTGATCTTCTTCATCTCCCATCTTAATACAGCATCCCTACTTAAGAGCATCTCGGACTGAGTCGATTTTTCATAAATTCTAAGAAATTCATATGTTAGGATGCTGCGAGATGAATGGGATGCTGCATGCAGATGAATATTGATCTCCTACATCTCCCGTCTCAATACAGCATCCCTACTTAAAGGCATCTCGGACTTAGTCGATTTTTCATAAATTCATAGAAATTCATATGTTAGGATGCTGGGAGATGAATGGGATGCTGCATGGAGATGAATCTTGATCTTCTTCATCTCCCATCTTAATACAGCATCCCTACTTAAAGGCATCTCGGACTTAGTCGATTTTTCATAAATTCTAAGAAATTCATATGTTAGGATGCTGGGAGATGAATGGGATGCTGCATGGAGATGAATCTTGATCTTCTTCATCTCCCATCTTAATACAGCATCCCTACTTAAAGCCATCTCGGACTTAGTCGATTTTTCATAAATTCATAGAAATTCATATGTTAGGATGCTGCGAGATGAATGGGATGCTGCATGGAGATGAATCTTGATCTACTCCATCTCCCATCTCAATACAGCATCCCTACTTAAAGGCATCTCGGACTTAGTCGATTTTTCATAAATTCATAGAAATTCATATGTTAGGATGCTGGGAGATGAATGGGATGCTGCATGGAGATGAATCTTGATCTTCTTCATCTCCCATCTTAATACAGCATCCCTACTTAAAGGCATCTCGGACTTAGTCGATTTTTCATAAATTCTAAGAAATTCATATGTTAGGATGCTGGGAGATGAATGGGATGCTGCATGGAGATGAATCTTGATCTCCTACATCTCCCATCTCAATACAGCATCCCTACTTAAAGGCATCTCGGACTAAGTCGATTTTTCATAAATTCATAGAAATTCATATGTGAGGATGCTGCGAGATGAATGGGATGCGGCATGGAGATGAATCTTGATCTTCTTTATCTCCCATCTTAATACAGCATCCCTACTTAAAGGCATCTCGGACTTAGTCGATTTTTCATATATTCTAAGAAATTCATATGTTAGGATGCTGCGAGATGAATGGGATGCTGCATGGAGATGAATCTTGATCTTCTTCATCTCCCATCTTAATACAGCATCCCTACTTAAAGGCATCTCGGACTTAGTCGATTTTTCATAAATTCTAAGAAATTCATATGTAAGGATGCTGCGAGATGAATGGGATGCTGCATGGAGATGAATCTTGATCTCCTACATCTCCCATCTCAATACAGCATCCCTACTTAAAGGCATCTCGGACTAAGTCGATTTTTCATAAATTCATAGAAATTCATATGTGAGGATGCTGCGAGATGAATGGGATGCGGCATGGAGATGAATCTTGATCTTCTTTATCTCCCATCTTAATACAGCATCCCTACTTAAGAGCATCTCGGACTGAGTCGATTTTTCATAAATTCTAAGAAATTCATATGTTAGGATGCTGCGAGATGAATGGGATGCTGCATGCAGATGAATATTGATCTCCTACATCTCCCGTCTCAATACAGCATCCCTACTTAAAGGCATCTCGGACTTAGTCGATTTTTCATAAATTCATAGAAATTCATATGTTAGGATGCTGGGAGATGAATGGGATGCTGCATGGAGATGAATCTTGATCTTCTTCATCTCCCATCTTAATACAGCATCCCTACTTAAAGGCATCTCGGACTTAGTCGATTTTTCATAAATTCTAGGAAAAACATATGTTAGGATGCTGCGAGATGAATGGGATGCTGCATGGAGATGCATCTTGATCTCCTACATCTCCCATCTTAATACAGCATCCCTACTTAAAGCCATCTCGGACTTAGTCGATTTTTCATAAATTCATAGAAATTCATATGTTAGGATGCTGCGAGATGAATGGGATGCTGCATGGAGATGAATCTTGATCTACTCCATCTCCCATCTCAATACAGCATCCCTTCTTAAAGGCATCTCGGACTTAGTCGATTTTTCATAAATTCATAGAAATTCATATGTTAGGATGCTGGGAGATGAATGGGATGCTGCATGGAGATGAATCTTGATCTTCTTCATCTCCCATCTTAATACAGCATCCCTACTTAAAGGCATCTCGGACTTAGTCGATTTTTCATAAATTCTAAGAAATTCATATGTTAGGATGCTGGGAGATGAATGGGATGCTGCATGGAGATGAATCTTGATCTCCTACATCTCCCATCTCAATACAGCATCCCTACTTAAAGGCATCTCGGACTAAGTCGATTTTTCATAAATTCATAGAAATTCATATGTGAGGATGCTGCGAGATGAATGGGATGCGGCATGGAGATGAATCTTGATCTTCTTTATCTCCCATCTTAATACAGCATCCCTACTTAAAGGCATCTCGGACTTAGTCGATTTTTCATATATTCTAAGAAATTCATATGTTAGGATGCTGCGAGATGAATGGGATGCTGCATGGAGATGAATCTTGATCTTCTTCATCTCCCATCTTAATACAGCATCCCTACTTAAAGGCATCTCGGACTTAGTCGATTTTTCATAAATTCTAAGAAATTCATATGTAAGGATGCTGCGAGATGAATGGGATGCTGCATGGAGATGAATCTTGATCTTCTACATCTCCCATCTTAATACAGCATCCCTACTTAGAGACATCTCGGACTTAGTCGATTTTTCATAAATTCTTGAAAAAACATATGTTAGGATGCTGCGAGATGAATGGGATGCTGCATGGAGATAAATCTTGATCTTCTTCATCCCCCATCTCAATACAGCATCCCTACTTAAAGGCATCTCGGACTTAGTCGATTTTTAATAAATTCTAAGAAAAACATATGTTAGGATTCTGCGAGATGAATGGGATGCTGTTGTGAGATGAATCTTGATATTTTTCATCTTCCATCTTAATACAGCATCCCTACTTAAAGGCATCTCGGACTTAGTCGATTTTTCATAAATTCTAAGAAAATCATATGTTAGGATGCTGCGAGATGAATGGGATGCTGCATGGAGATGAATCTTGATCTTCTACATCTCCCATCTTAATACAGCATCCCTACTTAAAGGCATCTCGGACTTAGCCGATTTTTCATAAATTCTAAGAAAAACATATGTTAGGATGCTGCGAGATGAATGGGATGCTGCATGGAGATTAATCTTGATCTTCTTCATCTCCCATCGCAATACAGCATCCCTACTTAAAGGCATCTCGGACTTAGTCGATTTTTCATAAATTCTAAGAAATTCATATGTTGGGATGCTGCGAGATGAATCTGATGCTGCATAGAGATGAATCTTGATCTTCTTCATCTCCCGTCTCAAAACAGCATCCCTACTTAAAGGCATCTCGGACTTAGTCGATTTTTCATAAATTCTAAGAAAAACATATGTTAGGGTGCTGCGAGATGAATGGGATGCTGCATGGAGATGAATCTTGATCTTCTTCATTTCCCATCTTATTACAGCATCCCTACTTAAAGGCATCTCGGACTTAGTCGATTTTTCATAAATTCATAGAAAAACATATGTTAGGATGCTGGGAGATGAATGAGATGCTGCATATAGATGAATCTTGATCTTCATCATCTCCCATCTTAATACAGCATCCCTACTTAAAGGCATCTCGGACTTAGTCGATTTTTCATAAATTCTAAGAAAAACATATGTTGAGGTGCTGCGAGATGAATGGGATGCTGCATTGAGATGAATCTTGATCTTCTTCATCTCCCATCTTAATACAGCATCCCTACTTAAAGGCATCTCGGACTTAGTCGATTTATCATAAATTCATAGAAATTCATATGTTTGGATGCTGGGAGATGAATGGGATGCTGCATGGAGATGAATCTTGATCTTCTTCATCTCCCATCTCAATACAGCATCCCTACTTAAAGGCATCTCGGACTTAGTCGATTTTTCATAAATTCATAGAAATTCATATGTTAGGATGCTGGGAGATGAATGGGATGCTGCATGGAGATGCATCTTGATCTCCTACATCTCCCATCTTAATACAGCATCCCTACTTAAAGGCATCTCGGACTTAGTCGATTTTTCATAAATTCATAGAAATTCATATGTTAGGATGCTGCGAGATGAATGGGATGCTGCATGGAGATGAATCTTGATCTTCTTCATCTCCCATCTCAATACAGCATCCCTACTTAAAGGCATCTCGGACTTAGTCGATTTTTCATAAATTCTAAGAAATTCATATGTTGGGATGCTGGGAGATGAATGGGATGCTGCATGGAGATGAATCTTGATCTACTCCATCTCCCATCTCAATACAGCATCCCTTCTTAAAGGCATCTCGGACTTAGTCGATTTTTCATAAATTCATAGAAATTCATATGTTAGGATGCTGGGAGATGAATGGGATGCTGCATGGAGATGAATCTTGATCTTCTTCATCTCCCATCTTAATACAGCATCCCTACTTAAAGGCATCTCGGACTTAGTCGATTTTTTGTAAATTCTAAGAAAACCATATGTTAGGATGCTGGGAGATGAATGGGATGCTGCATGGAGATGAATCTTGATCTTCTTCATCTCCAGTCTTTATACAGCATCCCTACTTAAAGGCATCTCGGACTTAGACGATTTTTCATAAATTCTAATAAAATCATATGTTAGGATGCTGCGAGATGAATGGGATGCTGCATGGAGATGAATCTTGATCTTCTTCATCTCCCATCTCAATACAGCATCCCTACTTAAAGGCATCTCGGACTTAGTCGATTTTTCATAAATTCTAAGAAAAACATATGTTAGGATGCTGGGAGATGAATGGGATGCTGCATGGAGATGAATCTTGATCTTCTTCATCTCCCATCTCAATACAGCATCCCTACTTAAAGGCATCTCGGACTTAGTCGATTTTTCATAAATTCTAAGAAAAACATAAGTTAGGATACTGGGAGATGCATGGGATGCTGCATGGAGATGAATCTTGATCTTCTTCATGTCCTATCTTAATACAGCATCCCTACTTAAAGGCATCTCGGACTTAGTCGATTTTTCATAAATTCTAAGAAAAACATATGTTAGGATGCTGCGAGATGAATGTGATGCTGCATGGAGATGAATCTTGATCTTCTTCATCTCCCATCTTAATACAGCATCCCTATTTAAAGGCATCTCGGACTTAGTCGATTTTTCATAAATTCATAGAAATTCATATGTTAGGATGCTGGGAGATGAATGGGATGCTGCATGGAGATGAATCTTGATCTTCTTCATCTCCCATCTTAATGCAGCATCCCTACTTAAAGGCATCTCGGACTTAGTCGATTTTTCATAAATTCTAAGAAATTCATATGTTAGGATGCTGGGATATGAATGGGATGCTGCATGGAGATGAATCTTGATCTCCTACATCTCCCATCTCAATACAGCATCCCTACTTAAAGGCATCTCGGACTTAGTCGATTTTTCATAAATTCATAGAAATTCATATGTTAGGATGCTGGGAGATGAATGGGATGCTGCATGGAGATGAATCTTGATCTTCTTCATCTCGCATCTTAATACAGCATCCCTACTTAAAGGCATCTCGGACTTAGTCGATTTTTCATAAATTCTAAGAAATTCATATGTTAGGATGCTGGGAGATGAATGGGATGCTGCATGGAGATGAATCTTGATCTCCTACATCTCCCATCTCAATACAGCATCCCTACTTAAAGGCATCTCGGACTTAGTCGATTTTTCATAAATTCATAGAAATTCATATGTTAGGATGCTGCGAGATGAATGGGATGCTGCATGGAGATGAATCTTGATCTCCTACATCTCTCATCTCAATACAGCATCCCTACTTAAAGCCATCTCGGACTTAGTCGATTTTTCATAAATTCTAAGAAAAACATATGTTAGGATGCTGCGAGATGAATGGGATGCTGCATGGAGATGAATCTTGATCTCCTACATCTCTCATCTCAATACAGCATCCCTACTTAAAGCCATCTTGGACTTAGTCGATTTTTCATAAATTCATAGAAATTCATATGTTAGGATGCTGCGAGATGAATGGGATGCTGCATGGAGATGCATCTTGATCTCCTACATCTCCCATCTTAATACAGCATCCCTACTTAAAGCCATCTCGGACTTAGTCGATTTTTCATAAATTCTAAGAAATTCATATGTTAGGATGCTGGGAGATGAATGGGATGCTGCATGGAGATGAATCTTGATCTTCTTCATCTCCCATCTTAATACAGCATCCCTACTTAACGGCATCTCGGACTTAGTCGATTTTTCATAAATTCTAAGAAAAACATATGTTAGGATTCTGCGAGATGAATGGGATGCTGTTGTGAGATGAATCTTGATCTTTTTCATCTTCCATCTTAATACAGCATCCCTACTTAAAGGCATCTCGGACTTAGTCGATTTTTCATAAATTCTAAGAAAATCATATGTTAGGATGCTGCGAGATGAATGGGATGCTGCATGGAGATGAATCTTGATCTTCTACATCTCCCATCCTAATACAGCATCCCTACTTAAAGGCATCTCGGACTTAGCCGATTTTTCATAAATTCTAAGAAAAACATATGTTAGGATGCTGCGAGATGAATGGGATGCTGCATGGAGATTAATCTTGATCTTCTTCATCTCCCATCTTAATACAGCATCCCTACTTAAGAGCATCTCGGACTGAGTCGATTTTTCATAAATTCTAAGAAATTCATATGTTAGGATGCTGCGAGATGAATGGGATGCTGCATGCAGATGAATATTGATCTCCTACATCTCCCGTCTCAATACAGCATCCCTACTTAAAGGCATCTCGGACTTAGTCGATTTTTCATAAATTCATAGAAATTCATATGTTAGGATGCTGGGAGATGAATGGGATGCTGCATGGAGATGAATCTTGATCTTCTTCATCTCCCATCTTAATACAGCATCCCTACTTAAAGGCATCTCGGACTTAGTCGATTTTTCATAAATTCTAAGAAATTCATATGTTAGGATGCTGGGAGATGAATGGGATGCTGCATGGAGATGAATCTTGATCTTCTTCATCTCCCATCTTAATACAGCATCCCTACTTAAAGCCATCTCGGACTTAGTCGATTTTTCATAAATTCATAGAAATTCATATGTTAGGATGCTGCGAGATGAATGGGATGCTGCATGGAGATGAATCTTGATCTACTCCATCTCCCATCTCAATACAGCATCCCTACTTAAAGGCATCTCGGACTTAGTCGATTTTTCATAAATTCATAGAAATTCATATGTTAGGATGCTGGGAGATGAATGGGATGCTGCATGGAGATGAATCTTGATCTCCTTCATCTCCCATCTTAATACAGCATCCCTACTTAAAGGCATCTCGGACTTAGTCGATTTTTCATAAATTCTAAGAAATTCATATGTTAGGATGCTGGGAGATGAATGGGATGCTGCATGGAGATGAATCTTGATCTCCTACATCTCCCATCTCAATACAGCATCCCTACTTAAAGGCATCTCGGACTAAGTCGATTTTTCATAAATTCATAGAAATTCATATGTGAGGATGCTGCGAGATGAATGGGATGCGGCATGGAGATGAATCTTGATCTTCTTTATCTCCCATCTTAATACAGCATCCCTACTTAAAGGCATCTCGGACTTAGTTGATTTTTCATATATTCTAAGAAATTCATATGTTAGGATGCTGCGAGATGAATGGGATGCTGCATGGAGATGAATCTTGATCTTCTTCATCTCCCATCTTAATACAGCATCCCTACTTAAAGGCATCTCGGACTTAGTCGATTTTTCATAAATTCTAAGAAATTCATATGTAAGGATGCTGCGAGATGAATGGGATGCTGCATGGAGATGAATCTTGATCTCCTACATCTCCCATCTCAATACAGCATCCCTACTTAAAGGCATCTCGGACTAAGTCGATTTTTCATAAATTCATAGAAATTCATATGTGAGGATGCTGCGAGATGAATGGGATGCGGCATGGAGATGAATCTTGATCTTCTTTATCTCCCATCTTAATACAGCATCCCTACTTAAGAGCATCTCGGACTGAGTCGATTTTTCATAAATTCTAAGAAATTCATATGTTAGGATGCTGCCAGATGAATGGGATGCTGCATGCAGATGAATATTGATCTCCTACATCTCCCGTCTCAATACAGCATCCCTACTTAAAGGCATCTCGGACTTAGTCGATTTTTCATAAATTCATAGAAATTCATATGTTAGGATGCTGGGAGATGAATGGGATGCTGCATGGAGATGAATCTTGATCTTCTTCATCTCCCATCTTAATACAGCATCCCTACTTAAAGGCATCTCGGACTTAGTCGATTTTTCATAAATTCTAGGAAAAACATATGTTAGGATGCTGCGAGATGAATGGGATGCTGCATGGAGATGCATCTTGATCTCCTACATCTCCCATCTTAATACAGCATCCCTACTTAAAGCCATCTCGGACTTAGTCGATTTTTCATAAATTCATAGAAATTCATATGTTAGGATGCTGCGAGATGAATGGGATGCTGCATGGAGATGAATCTTGATCTACTCCATCTCCCATCTCAATACAGCATCCCTACTTAAAGGCATCTCGGACTTAGTCGATTTTTCATAAATTCATAGAAATTCATATGTTAGGATGCTGGGAGATGAATGGGATGCTGCATGGAGATGAATCTTGATCTTCTTCATCTCCCATCTTAATACAGCATCCCTACTTAAAGGCATCTCGGACTTAGTCGATTTTTCATAAATTCTAAGAAATTCATATGTTAGGATGCTGGGAGATGAATGGGATGCTGCATGGAGATGAATCTTGATCTCCTACATCTCCCATCTCAATACAGCATCCCTACTTAAAGGCATCTCGGACTAAGTCGATTTTTCATAAATTCATAGAAATTCATATGTGAGGATGCTGCGAGATGAATGGGATGCGGCATGGAGATGAATCTTGATCTTCTTTATCTCCCATCTTAATACAGCATCCCTACTTAAAGGCATCTCGGACTTAGTCGATTTTTCATAAATTCTTAGAAATTCATATGTTAGGATGCTGGGAGATGAATGGGATGCTGCATGGATATGAATCTTGATCTCCTACATCTCCCATCTTAATACAGCATCCCTACTTAAATGCATCTCGGACTTAGTCGATTTTTCATAAATTCTAAGAAATTCATATGTTAGGATGCTGCGAAATGAATGGGATGCTGCATGGAGATGAATCTTGATCTTCTTCATCTCCCATCTCAATACAGCATCCCTAGTTAAAGGCATCTCGGACTTAGTCGATTTTTCATAAATTATAAGAAATTCATATGTTAGGATGCTGCGAGATGAATGGGATGCTGCATGGAGATGAATCTTGATCTTCTTCATCTCCCATCTCAATAGAGCATCCCTACTTAAAGGCATCTCGGACTTAGTCGATTTTTCATAAATTCTAAGAAAAACATATGTTAGGATGCTGGGAGATGAATGGGATGCTGCATGGAGATGAATCTTGATCTTCTTCATCTCCCATCTTAATACAGCATCCCTACTTAAATGCATCTCGGACTTAGTCGATTTTTCATAAATTCTAAGAAATTCATATGTTAGGATGCTGCGAGATGAATGGGATGCTGCATGGAGATGAATATTGATCTTCTTCATCTCCCATCTCAATACAGCATCCCTACTTAATGGCATCTCGGACTTAGTCGATTTTTCATAAATTCTGAGAAAAACATATGTTAGGATGCTGCGAGATGAATGGGATGCTGCATGGAGATGAATCTTGATCTTCTTCATCTCCCATCTCAATACAGCATCCCTACTTAAAGGCATCTCGGACTTAGTCGATTTTTCATAAATTCTAAGAAAAACATATGTTAGGATGCTGCGAGATGAATGGGATGCTGCATGGAGATAAATCTTGATCTTCTTAATCTCCCATCTTAATACAGCATCCCTACTTTAAGGAATCTCGGACTTAGTAGATTTTTCATAAATTCTAAGAAAAACATATGTTAGGATGCTGCGAGATGAATGGGATGCTGCATGGAGATGAATCTTGATCTTCTACATCTCCCATCTCGATACAGCATCCCTACTTAAAGGCATCTCGGACTTAGTCGATTTTTCATAAATTCTAAGAAAAACATATGTTAGGATGCTGCGAGATGAATGGGATGCTGAATGGAGATGAATCTTGATCTTCTTCATCTCCCATCTCAATACAGCATCCCTACTTAAAGGCATCTCGGACTTAGTCGATTTTGCATAAATTCTCAGAAATTCATATGTTAGGATGCTGCGAGATGAATGAGATGCTGCATGGAGATGAATCTTGATCTTCTTCATCTCCCATCTTAATACAGCATCCCTACTTAAATGCATCTCGGACTTAGTCGATTTTTCATAAATTCTAACAAAAACATATGTTAGGATACTGCGAGATGAATGGGATGCTGCATGGAGATGTATCTTGATCTTCTTCATCTCCCATCTTAATACAGCATCCCTACTTAAAGGCATCTCGGACTTAGTCGATTTTTCATAAATTCTAAGTAAAACATATGTTAGAATGCTGTGAGAGGAATGAGATGCTGCATGGAGATAAATCTTGATCTTCTTCATCTCCCATCTTAATACAGCATCCCTACTTAAATGCCTCTCGGACTTAGTCGATTTTTCATAAATTCTAAGAAATTCATATGTTAGGATGCTGCGAGATGAATGGGATGCTGCATGGAGATGAATCTTGATCTTCTTCATCTCCCATCTCAATACAGCATCCCTGCTTAAAGGCATCTCGGACTTAGACGATTTTTCATAAATTCTAATAAAATCATATGTTAGGATGCTGCGAGATGAATGGGATGCTGCATGGAGATGAATCTTGATCTTCTTCATCTCCCATCTCAATACAGCATCCCTACTTAAAGGCATCTCGGACTTAGTCGATTTTTCATAAATTCTAAGAAAAACATATGTTAGGATGCTGTGAGAGGAATGAGATGCTGCATGGAGATAAATCTTGATCTTCTTCATCTCCCATCTTAATACAGCATCCCTACTTAAATGCATCTCGGACTTAGTCGATTTTTCATAAATTCTAAGAAAAACATATGTTAGGATGCTGCGAGATGAATGGGATGCTGCATGGAGATGAATCTTGATCTTCTTCATCTCCCATCTCGATACAGCATCCCTACTTAAAGGCATCTCTGACTTAGTCGATTTTTCATAAATTCATATAAATTCATATGTTAGGATGCTGCGAGATGAACGGGATGCTGCATGGAGATGAATCTTGATCTTCTTCATCTCCCATCTTAATACAGCATCCCTACTTAAAGGCATCTCGGACTTAGTCGATTTTTCAGGAATTCATAGAAATTCATATGTTAGGATGCTGGGAGATGAATGGGATGCTGCATGGAGATGAATCTTGATCTTCTTCATCTCCCATCTCGATACAGCATCCCTACTTAAAGGCATCTCTGACTTAGTCGAATTTTCATAAATTCATAGAAATTCATATGTTAGGATGCTGCGAGATGAATGGGATGCTGCAGGGAGATGAATCTTGATCTTCTTTATCCACCATCTTAATACAGCATCCCTACTTAAAGGCATCTCGGACTTAGTCGATTTTTCATAAATTCTTAGAAAAACATATGTTAGGATGCTGCGAGATGAATGGGATGCTGCATGGAGATAAATCTTGATCTTCTTCATCTCCGGTCTTAATACAGCATCCCTGCTTAAAGGCATCTCGGACTTAGACGATTTTTCATTAATTCTAAGAAAAACATATGTTAGGATGCTGGGAGATGAATGGGATGCTGCATGGAGATGAATCTTGATCTCCTACATCTCCCATCTCAATACAGCATCCCTACTTAAAGGCATCTTGGACTTAGTCGATTTTTCATAAATTCTTAGAAAAACATATGTTAGGATGCTGCGAGATGAATGGGATGCTGCATGGAGATGAATCTTGATCTTCTTCATCTCCCATCTTAATACAGCATCCCTACTTAAAGGCATCTCGGACTTAGTCGATTTTTCATAAATTCATAGAAATTCATATGTTAGGATGCTGGGAGATGAATGGGATGCTGCATGGAGATGAATCTTGATCTTCTTCATCTCCCATCTTAATACAGCATCCCTACTTAAAGGCATCTCGGACTTAGTCGATTTTTCATAAATTCTAAGAAATTCATATGTTAGGATGCTGGGAGATAAATGGGATGCTGCATGGAGATGAATCTTGATCTCCTACATCTCCCATCTCAATACAGCATCCCTACTTAAAGGCATCTCGGACTTAGTCGATTTTTCATAAATTCTAAGAAAATCATATGTTAGGATGCTGCGAGATGAATGAGATGCTGCATGGAGATAAATCTTGATCTTCTTCATCTCCCATCTTAATACAGCATCCCTACTTCATGGCCTCTCGGACTTAGTCGATTTTTCATAAATTCTAAGAAATTCATATGTTAGGATGCTGCGAGATGAATGGGATGCTGCATGGAGATGAATCTTGATCTTCTTCATCTCCCATCTTAATACAGCATCCCTACTTAAAGGCATCTCGGACTTAGTCGATTTTTCATAAATTCTAAGAAATTCATATGTTAGGATGCTGCGAGATGAATGGGATGCTGCATGGAGATGAATCTTGATCTTCTTCATCTCCCATCTTAATACAGCATCCCTACTTAAAGGCATCTCGGACTTAGTCAATTTTTCATAAATTCTAAGAAAAACATATGTTGGGATGCTGCGAGATGAATGGGATGCTGCATGGAGATGAATCTTGATCTTCTTCATCTCCCATCCTAATACAGCATCCCTACTTAAAGGCAACTCGGACTTAGTCGATTTTTCATAAATTCGAAGAAATTCATATGTAAGGATGCTGGGAGATGAATGGGATGCTGCATGGAGATGAATCTTGATCTTCTTCATCTTCCATCTTAATACAGCATCCCTACTTCATGGCATCTCGGACTTAGTCGATTTTTCATAAATTCTAAGAAAAACATATGTTAGGATGCTGCAAGATGAATGGGATGCTGCATGGAGATGAATCTTGATCTTCTTCATCTCCCATCCTAATACAGCATCCCTACTTAAAGGCAACTCGGACTTAGTCGATTTTTCATAAATTCGAAGAAATTCATATGTAAGGATGCTGGGAGATGAATGGGATGCTGCTTGGAGATGAATCTTGAACTTCTTCATCTCCCATCTTAATACAGCATCCCTACTTAAAGGCATCTCGGACTTAGTCGATTTTTCATAAATTCGAAGAAATTCATATGTAAGGATGCTGGGAGATGAATGGGATGCTGCATGGAGATGAATCTTGAACTTCTTCATCTCCCATCTTAATACAGCATCCCTACTTAAAGGCATCTCGGACTTAGTCGATTTTTCATGAATTCTAAGAAAAACATATGTTAGGATGCGTGGAGATGAATGGGATGCTGCATGGAGATGAATCTTGATCTTCTTCATCTCCCATCTCAATACAGCATCCCTACTTGAAGGCATCTCGAATTAGTCGATTTATCATAAATTCTAAGAAATTCATATGTTAGGATGCTGCGAGATGAATGGGATGCTGCATGGAGATGAATCTTAATCTTCTTCATCTCCCATCTCAATACAGCATCCCTACTTAAAGGCATCTCGGACTTAGTCGATTTTTCATAAATTCTAAGAAATTCATATGTTAGGATGCTGCGAGATGAATGGGATGCTGCATGGAGATGAATCTTGATCTTCTTCATCTCCCATCTCAATACAGCATCCCTACTTGAAGGCATCTCGAACTTAGTCGATTTATCATAAATTCTAAGAAATTCATATGTTAGGATGCTGCGAGATGAATGAGATGCTGCATGGAGATGAATCTTGATCTTCTTCATCTCCCATCTTAATACTGCATCCCTACTTAAAGGCATCTCGGACTTAGTCGATTTTTCATAAATTCATAGAAATTCATATGTTAGGATGCTGCGAGATGAATGGGATGCTGCATGGAGATGAATCTTGATCTCCTACATCTCCCATCTCAATACAGCATCCCTACTTAAAGGCATCTCGGACTTAGTCGATTTTTCATGAATTCATAGAAATTCATATGTTAGGATGCTGCGAGATGAATAAGATGCTGCATGGAGATGAATCTTGATCTCCTACATCTCCCATCTCAATACAGCATCCCTACTTAAAGGCATCTCGGACTTAGTCGATTTTTCATAAATTCATAGAAATTCATATGTTAGGATGCTGCGAGATGAATGGGATGCTGCATGGAGATGAATCTTGATCTCCTACATCTCCCATCTCAATACAGCATCCCTACTTAAAGGCATCTCGGACTTAGTCGATTTTTCATGAATTCATAGAAATTCATATGTAAGGATGCTGCGAGATGAATAAGATGCTGCATGGAGATGAATCTTGATCTCCTACATCTCCCATCTTAATACAGCATCCCTACTTAAAGGCATCTCGAACTTAGTCTATTTTTCATAGATTCTAAGAAAAACATATGTTAGGATGCTGCGAGATGAATGGGATGCTGCATGGAGATGAATCTCGATCTTCTTCATCTCCCATCTTAATACAGCATCCCTACTTAAAGGCATCTCGGACTTAGTCGATTTTTGATAAATTCTAAGAAAAACATATGTAAGGATGCTGCGAGATGAATGGGATGCTGCATGGAGATGAATCTTGATCTTCTTCATCTCTCATCTTAATACAGCATCCCTACTTAAAGGCATCTCGGACTTAGTCGATTTTTCATAAATTCTAAGAAGAACATATGTTAGGATGCTGCGAGATGAATGGGATGCTGCATGGAGATGAATCTTGATCTCCTACATCTCCCATCTCAATACAGTATCCCTACTTAAAGGCATCTCGGACTTAGTCGATTTTTCATAAATTCATAGAAATTCATATGTTATCATGCAGCGAGATGAATGGGATGCTGCATGCTGATTAATCTTGATCTCCTACATCTCCCATCTCAACACAGCATCCCTACTTAAAGCCATCTCGGACTTAGTCGATTTTTCATAAATTCATAGAAATTCATATGTTAGGATGCTGCAAGATGAATGGGATGCTGCATGGAGATGAATCTTGATCTTCTTCATCTCCCATCTTAATACAGCATCCCTACTTAAAGCCATCTCGGACTTAGTCGATTTTTCATAAATTCTAAGAAATTCATATGTGAGGATGCTGCGAGATGAATGGGATGCTGCATGGAGATGAATCTTGATCTTCTTCATCTCCCATCTTAATACAGCATCCCTACTTAAAGGCATCTCGAACTTAGTCGATTTATCATAAATTCTAAGAAATTCATATGTTAGGATGCTGGGAGATGAATGGGATGCTGCATGGAGATGAATCTTGATCTTCTTCATCTCCCATCTTAATACAGCATCCCTACTTAAAGCCATCTCGGACTTAGTCGATTTTTCATAAATTCTAAGAAATTCATATGTTAGGATGCTGGGAGATGAATGGGATGCTGCATGGAGATGAAACTTGATCTCCTACATCTCCCATCTTAATACAGCATCCCTACTTAAAGCCATCTCGGACTTAGTCGATTTTTCATAAATTCTAAGAAATTCATATGTCAGGATGCTGGGAGATGAATGGGATGCTGCATGGAGATGAATCTTGATCTCCTACATCGCTCATCTCAATACAGCATCCTTACTTAAAGCCATCTCGGACTTAGTCGATTTTTAATAAATTCTAAGAAAAACATATGTTAGGATGCTGCGAGATGAATGGGATGCTGCATGGAGATGAATCTTGATCTTCTTCATCTCCCATCTTAATACAGCATCCCTACTTAAAGGCATCTCGGACTTAGTCGATTTTTCATAAATTCTAAGAAAAACATATGTTAGGATACTGCGAGATGAATGGGATGCTGCATGGAGATGAATCTTGATCTTCTTCATCTCCCATCTTAATACAGCATCCCTACTTAAAGGCATCTCGGACTTAGTCAATTTTTCATAAATTCTAAGAAATTCATATGTTAGGATGCTGGGAGATGAATGGGATGCTGCATGGAGATGAATCTTGATCTTCTTCATGTCCCATCTTAATACAGCATCCCTACTTAAAGCCATCTCGGACTTAGTCGATTTTTCATAAATTCTAAGAAATTCATATGTTAGGATGCTGGGAGATGAATGGGATGCTGCATGGAGATGAATCTTGATCTTCTTCATGTCCCATCTTAATACAGCATCCCTACTTAAAGCCATCTCGGACTTAGTCGATTTTTCATAAATTCTAAGAAAAACATATGTTAGGATGCTGCGAGATGAATGGGATGCTGCATGGAGATGAATCTTGATCTTCTTCATCTCCCATCTTAATACAGCATCCCTACTTAAAGGCATCTCGGACTTAGTCGATTTTTCATAAATTCTAAGAAAAACATATGTTAGGATACTGCGAGATGAATGGGATGCTGCATGGAGATGAATCTTGATCTTCTTCATCTCCCATCTTAATACAGCATCCCTACTTAAAGGCATCTCGGACTTAGTCGATTTTTCATAAATTCTAAGAAATTCATATGTTAGGATGCTGGGAGATGAATGGGATGCTGCATGGAGATGAATCTTGATCTTCTTCATCTCCCATCTTAATACAGCATCCCTACTTAAAGCCATCTCGGACTTAGTCGATTTTTCATAAATTCTAAGAAATTCATATGTGAGGATGCTGCGAGATGACATTTGAGTGTAGTTCTGACATCCCCATTTTGGGACTTAGCCGATTTTTCGTAAAATACCATTTGACCCATCAGGGTCTTTTGCTTCATATAAGTTTGCCTTGCTTGGTGTGGTAACATATGAGTGTAGTTCAGACATCCCCATTTTGGGACTTAGCCGATTTTTCGTAAAATACCATATGACCCATCAGGGTCCTTTCCTTCATATAAGTTTGCCTTGCTTGGTGTGGTAACATATGAGTGTAGTTCTGACATCCCCATTTTGGGACTTAGCCGATTTTTCGTAAAATACCATATGACCCATCAGGGTCCTTTGCTTCATATAAGTTTGCCTTGCTTGGTGTGGTAACTTTTTAGTGTAGTTCTGACATCCTCATTTTGGGACTTAGCCGATTTTTCGTAAAATGCCATATGACCCATATGGGTCCTTTCCTTCATATAAGTTTGCCTTGCTTGGTGTGGTAACATTTGAGTGTAGTTCTGACATCATCATTTTGGGACTTAGCCGATTTTTCGTAAAATACCATTTGACCCATCAGGGTCCTTTGCTTCATATCAGTTTGCCTTGCTTGGTGTGGTAACATTTGAGTGTAGTTCTGACATCCCCATTTTGGGACTTAGCCGATTTTTCGTAAAATACCATATGACCCATCAGGGTCCTTGCCTTCATATAAGTTTGCCTTGCTTGGTGTGGTAACATATGAGTGTAGTTCTGACATCCCCATTTTGGGACTTAGCCGATTTTTCGATCAATACCATGTGACCCATCAGGGTCCTTTGCTTCATATAAGTTTGCCTTGCTTGGTGTGGTAACATATGAGTGTAGTTCTGACATCCCCATTTTGGGACTTAGCCGATTTTTCGATCAATTCCATATGACCCATCAGGGTCCTTGCCTTCATACAAGTTTGCCTTGCTTTGTGTGGTAACATATGAGTGTAGTTCTGACATCCCCATTTTGGGACTTAGCCGATTTTTCGTAAAATACCATATGACCCATCAGGGTCCTTTGCTTCATATAAGTTTGCCTTGCTTGGTGTGGTAACATATGAGTGTAGTTCTGACATCCCCATTTTGGGACTTAGCCGATTTTTCGATCAATACCATATGACCCATCAGGGTCCTTGCCTTCATATAAGTTTGCCTTGCTTGGTGTGGTAACATATGAGTGTAGTTCTGACATCCCCATTTTGGGACTTAGCCGATTTTTCGATCCATACCATATGACCCATCAGGGTCCTTGCCTTCATATAAGTTTGCCTTGCTTGGTGTGGTAACATATGAGTGTAGTTCTGACATCCCCATTTTGGGACTTAGCCGATTTTTCGTAAAATACCATATGACCCATCAGGGTCCTTTGCTTCATATAAGTTTGCCTTGCTTGGTGTGGTAACATATGAGTGTAGTTCTGACATCCCCATTTTGGGACTTAGCCGATTTTTCGATCAATACCATATGACCCATCAGGGTCCTTGCCTTCATATAAGTTTGCCTTGCTTGGTGTGGTAACATATGAGTGTAGTTCTGACATCCCCATTTTGGGACTTAGCCGATTTTTCGATCAATACCATATGACCCATCAGGGTCCTTGCCTTCATATAAGTTTGCCTTGCTTGGTGTGGTAACATATGAGTGTAGTTCTGACATCCCCATTTTGGGACTTAGCCGATTTTTCGATCCATACCATATGACCCATCAGGGTCCTTGCCTTCATATAAGTTTGCCTTGCTTGGTGTGGTAACATATGAGTGTAGTTCTGACATCCCCATTTTGGGACTTAGCCGATTTTTCGTAAAATACCATATGACCCATCAGGGTCCTTTGCTTCATATAAGTTTGCCTTGCTTGGTGTGGTAACATATGAGTGTAGTTCTGACATCCCCATTTTGGGACTTAGCCGATTTTTCGATCAATACCATATGACCCATCAGGGTCCTTGCCTTCATATAAGTTTGCCTTGCTTGGTGTGGTAACATATGAGTGTAGTTCTGACATCCCCATTTTGGGACTTAGCCGATTTTTCGATCAATACCATATGACCCATCAGGGTCCTTGCCTTCATATAAGTTTGCCTTGCTTGGTGTGGTAACATATGAGTGTAGTTCTGACATCCCCATTTTGGGACTTAGCCGATTTTTCGATCAATACCATATGACCCATCAGGGTCCTTGCCTTCATATAAGTTTGCCTTGCTTGGTGTGGTAACATATGAGTGTAGTTCTGACATCCCCATTTTGGGACTTAGCCGATTTTTCGTAAAATACCATATGACCCATCAGGGTCCTTTGCTTCATATAAGTTTGCCTTGCTTGGTGTGGTAACATTTGAGTGTAGTTCTGACATCCCCATTTTGGGACTTAGCCGATTTTTCGATCCATACCATATGACCCATCAGGGTCCTTTTTCTTCATATAAGTTTCCCAAGACTTAGTGCTTTTTTCCTTTGGACACCAATATCACCCTTGCGGGTATCTTTGATCTTCTCACTTTGTATTGGCCGAATGTAGGTCTTGCCATGCCAAACATATAATTGTTCTACACCAAGTCTCTATCTCGTACCGCCAGCTCGGTACATTCGATTAACCTGCCCTTAAGGCACCCGGGACTTAGCCATTTTTTCACATTTTTCATGATTTTGAGGCAACTTTTCTCGACTTTGTCACCTTATATCACCAAGATCCTTTCCCTTTAGCGCTTCACTCTGTTCGTATGATATTTAGCGCTGACTATCACCTTTCTATCGCTGACCTCAACTTCTTATTCGGTGCCATAGAGCCAGAGATATTTGGTGTATGCTGTTATAAGGGAAGTTTGTCACTTTTTCAAAGGCCCACTTTGGGACGCCCATATCTCACCTTCACGTATCTTCGATCTTCTTGTCGTCTATGGACGAAACTTAGGTCTTGTATTGGCCAACTTATAAATGTTCTACGGCCAAGCCGTATCTCTTACCGCCAGCCCGGTATTCATGGACTTAGTCGGATTTTCGCCTCTCGTGGTAACAATTTCTGACTTTGACTCACAATAACACCCGAACGGTCACATGCTAGCGCTTTGCTTGGTAGGAATTATAGTTAGCGCTACCTTTTCTCTTTCCATCGATACCTTGTTCGTTCCATTCCATGCCATACAGCCGAAGTTATGATGTTTCCCGTTTTCCATATCATGTGGAGCTTATGCTCTGGGAAAACCATCTAACACCTGTACCACCCTTTTAGGTACCACCGATCTCGAGACTATGTTCGGGCCAAATATAGGTTATAACATGCCCAACTTATAATTGTTCTACACCAAGTCTCTATCTCTTACCGCCTGCTCGGTATTTTACTCGAAAGTCCAAATTTCACAACTTGTACTTTTTGGCCCAATGTACTCGAGTTTCAATTTTGGTAACATTTTTCGACTTTGACGCTTAATAACTTCCAAATCATGCTAGTTAGCGCTTTGCTTTCTTCTAGTCGTATCTAGCGCTGGGTGTTACCTTTCCAAAACATATCCTAGCTCTACAATCCATGCCATACAGCCGGAGCTACATGGTGCACAAGTCAAATCCATTTTAGCCATGTTTCATTTTTGCTAATTTTTGACCACTCGTATCACCCTTCCAGAGTGGTCCGATCTTCTCGCTTTCTATGGACGACTTTTAGGTCTCGTAGAGGCAAACTTATAAGTATTCTACGTCAACCCGCTATCTCTTACCGCTTGCTCGGTATTCTTGGTCTTGTGTGATTTTTGGCCATTTTGGTATTATTTTTCCACTTTGTCGCTTAATAACTCCGTTTTGCTCAACACTTAGCGCTTCGGTTGTTTGGGATTATAGTTAGCGCTCGGTTCGACCTTTCCAACACTGATCTAAGCTTGTCGATCCGTTCCATACAGCCTGAGTTATTCGCGATACCGTGTTTCAATCCATTTCTCAAGTCTCGTTTTGGTCCAACTTTGAACCAGCCATATCACCCTGATGGGTACCTCCGATCTTCTCGCTCTATATTGGCCAATGTTAGGTCTTGTGGTAACGTACTTATGATTGTTCTACGCCGTGTTCGTAGCTCTTATCGTTCGCCCGCTATTTTCGATCATAAGGTGAATTTTCGCCTCTAAACCACCATTTTTCACCTTTGCCCTCTAATATGACCGACTTGCTCAACACCTAGCGCTTCGCTTGGTAGGACACATAGCTAGCGCTCGTCAAGACCTTTCCAACGCATATCCAAGCTTTCCGATCCGAGCCATACAGCCTGAGCTATAGGCGATACCGTTTTTCCCATTTTCTTGGTCACACGCACTTTAGGGTACCCCTTTTTGCCTTTGACCCTTAATACCTCCTCCGGGTCACTAGTAGGCGCTCAGCTTGGTAGGAAACATAGCTAGAGCAGGCCTTCACCTTTCCAAAACTGCCGAAAGTGTACCGATCCGACATCTAGAACCAAAGTTATGGTCATTCCCATCATGCTCTACTTTCATGGTCAACCTCCACCAAGCACACCTAGGTTGGACCAACTTTCACCAACTCATCTCGAACCCCAAATTTGCTTCGACCTACTAGGTTTCCCTAGTAAAGTGGTCAAAACATCCATTACAACACGACTGGTCTTTCTGGTGGTCGACCTAGGCGACTTTGTTCGACGACCACCACCCCATGGAACTAAAAGACGTCCCTTGATACGGACCACCGATACATTTTCCGGCCTGTCTAAACTACACTCATCGAAATTTTTTTGGGTCCCCACCGTCATACAAGTTTCCCTAGGTCAAGTTTTTCTTCCGGATCGGCCGCGGACCTCACTTTTCATTATCTAGGGAGGCCATAGGGCCCCAAAAGGGGTTTTTTAAAATTTTCGACACTTTCGACTTTGGTCGGATTTTTTCCGATTTTGGTCCGACCTAGGGACTTGGTGGTCCAAGGAGCCTCGGGACCAAACTTTTTTCTCAGGGGTCCCTACCTCCATACAACTTTGCCTAGGTCAATTTTTTGTTCCAAATCGACCGCGGATTTCACTTTTCAATATCTGGGGCTCGTGTAGAGTCCGAATATGAGGTTTTCTCATTTTTCGACATTTTCGACTTTTTTCGACTTTTTTCGGGTTTTTCGACCTAGGGGTCCGCCGAACAAATTTTGGGTCAAAAATTTTTATTGAACTAGTCGAAAGTACGCAAAAAGATAAGACTTTTTGCCGAAGACACCATGCCCCGGAACCGACTCCTTCCCCTTCAAAATTGGGGACAAACGTGATTTTTGAAACTTTTCCTTAGGGAGCCCAAGACTTAGAAAATTTTCAAATTCTCGATTTTTCGATTGCGAGCTAGCGCTTTGCGGTCTTCGGCAATGTTGTAGATCTCGACGAGATAAGACTTTTTGGTAAAGGGACATTTTGCCCTCCGACCCCTCCTTCCCCCCGCAAATCGCCCCCCAAAGTGCAATTTTTGCATTTTCACCTCTTTGCACGCACTGTTCGGCCCAAATGGCCACTTTCTATGGGTCTGAGCGCTTTGCGGTCTTCGGCAAACTTTTAGAGCGTACCAAGCTCTAATTATAATTGTTCTACACCACCTTCGTACCTCTTCATCCCTGGCCGCTATTTGCGTACCAAGGTAATTTTTGTTCATTTTGTCAACATTTTTCATCTTTGACTGCTTATATCGGCCTTGCCATGAACCGATAGCGCTTCGCTGTGTTCTAACGTAAGTTAGTACTACTCAATACCTTTCCAAATCATATCTTAGGTTGCCATTTGCTTGCGTACAGCCGGAGCTATGAGCGATACCGTAAAAAGTACCGAAACTTGGAAAAATCCTTGGATCGCCCATATCCCCCCTTTGGGGGCCAGATATCGAAAAAAGTTCTGATTCAAAAAGTTGCGCATTAACGTGTTCTAGTTATGCCTAGAACATTTCACTTCGCTAGCTGGCCTGCAACTTAGCCGTAATTGGGATTTTAGGGTGTTCTTGGAGGGCCCATTTCCTGCGACTTGGTATCTTTTGGGCCCAATGTTTCTCTAATATCTCCACGAGTTTTCCAGATAGCCTTTTCAAACTTTCAGGGTGCCTAGAACACCTCAAGACCTTTCCAACGCTATGCCGTTTGCCTCGCTCGGACATCTACAGCCAAAGTTATTCGAGGTACACGGTACCTTACCCTGTTTTCTCAGTACTTGGTCGAAAATTTCGATCAGCCATATGACCGACTTGGACAACCCTGAGCGGGTTGGCCCCATATAACTAAACTTTCGTCTCGTGGAGGCAAACTTATAAATATTCCACGTCAACTCGCTATCTCGTACCGCCTTGACGGTATACTTGGTCCAAGGGCCATTTCCAGCGACTTGGTCGCAATTTCGCTCTAAGTTTCGCTAATACCTTCGTCCGTGGACATGGTGATTTTTTGTTCGTATTTTTCCTTGATAGTCCCACTCAAGACTATTCCATACCAGAGCCAAGCGTCCCGCTAAGTGCCATACAGCCTGAGCAGTAATTCATGAAAGGTACCTCTACCAGTTTTTGCCATACTTGGGTACAAACTTTGGATCGCCCATATCTCCACTTTTGAGGCCAGCCAGCACCTTGGCCTCATATACTTTTTTGTTGGTCATACCATGCACCAAATATAATTGTTCTACGCCAACTTGCTATCTCTTCTCCAACTTGCCGTTATTCTTGGTCCAAGTCCCATTTCATACGTTTTTGGACCCATTTTGCTATATGTTTCACTAATAGCTTCGGCCATGGACAAGCTGATTTTCTATTTGTATTTTTCCTTGATAGTCCCACTCAAGACCATTCCAAAACACACCGCAGCTTGTCGCTCGGTGGCAAACTGACCGAGTTATAATTCATGAAAGGTACCTCAACTTGGTACACCACGTGGTCGGCCCAAACCATAAACCGACCAAACGACCGACTTGGAGCACCCTGACCGGGTTGGCCCCATATAATGAAAGTTGCGTCTCTACACGCCCAACTTATGAATATTCTACGCCAAGTCGCTATCTCTTACCGGTAAGCCGGTATTCACCTTCCAAGGGGGATTTTGGTCAAGTGCCATTTCCTGCGACTTGGTCCCCGAATACGACCATCATCACCTAATATCTCCGTGGTCTTTCAACTCAGCCTCATGAAACTTTCAGGGTAGATAGGTCTCCCCGAGACCTTTCCAACGGTGAGCCGTTTGCCTCGCTCGGCCATATACAGCCGAAGTTATTAATGGTACTTGGTACCTTACCCTGTTTTTTCCATACTTGTTCGTACTTGGGTACAAACTTTGTATCGCCCATATCTCCACTTTGGAGGCCAGCCAGCACCTTGGCCCCAAATACTTTTTTGTTGGTCATACTATACCCAAAATATAAATGTTCTACGTCAACTTGCTATCTCTTCTCCAACTTGCCGTTATTCTTGGTCCAAGTCCCATTTCATTCGTTTTTGGACCCATTTTGCTATATGTTTCACTAATAGCTTCGGCCATGGACAAGCTGATTTTCTATTTGTATTTTTGCTTGATAGTCCCACTCAAGACCATTCCAAAACACACCGCAGCTTGTCGCTCGGTGGCAAACTGACCGAGTTATAATTCATGAAAGGTACCTCAACTTGGTACACCACGTGGTCGGCCCAAACCATAAACCGACCAAACGACCGACTTGGAGCACCCTGACCGGGTTGGCCCCATATAATGAAAGTTGCGTCTCTACACGCCCAACTTATGAATATTCTACGCCAAGTCGCTATCTCTTACCGGTAAGCCGGTATTCACCTTCCAAGGGGGATTTTGGTCAAGTGCCATTTCCTGCGACTTGGTCCCCGAATACGACCATCATCACCTAATATCTCCGTGGTCTTTCAACTCAGCCTCATGAAACTTTCAGGGTAGATAGGTCTCCCCGAGACCTTTCCAACGGTGAGCCGTTTGCCTCGCTCGGCCATATACAGCCGAAGTTATTAATGGTACTTGGTACCTTACCCTGTTTTTTCCATACTTGTTCGTACTTGGGTACAAACTTTGTATCGCCCATATCTCCACTTTGGAGGCCAGCCAGCACCTTGGCCCCAAATACTTTTTTGTTGGTCATACTATACCCAAAATATAAATGTTCTACGTCAACTTGCTATCTCTTCTCCAACTTGCCGTTATTCTTGGTCCAAGTCCCATTTCATTCGTTTTTGGACCCATTTTGCTATATGTTTCACTAATAGCTTCGGCCATGGACAAGCTGATTTTCTATTTGTATTTTTGCTTGATAGTCCCACTCAAGACCATTCCAAAACACACCGCAGCTTGTCGCTCGGTGGCAAACTGACCGAGTTATAATTCATGAAAGGTACCTCAACTTGGTACACCACGTGGTCGGCCCAAACCATAAACCGACCAAACGACCGACTTGGAGCACCCTGACCGGGTTGGCCCCATATAATGAAAGTTGCGTCTCTACACGCCCAACTTATGAATATTCTACGCCAAGTCGCTATCTCTTACTGGTAAGCCGGTATTCACCTTCCAAGCGTGATTTTGGTCAAGTGCCATTTCCTGCGACTTGGTCCCCGAATTGGACCATCATCACCTAATATCTCCGTGGTCTTTCAACTCAGCCTCATGAAACTTTCAGGGTAGATAGGTCTCCCCAATACCTTTCCAACGATATGCGGTTTGCCTCGCTAGGCCATCTACAGCCGAAGTTATTCATGGTACTTGGTACCTTACCCTGTTTTTTCCATACTTGTTCATACTTGGGTACAAACTTTGAATCGCCCATATCACCACTTTGGAGGCCAGCCAGCGCCTTGGCCCCATACACATTTTTGTTGGTCATACCACGCACTAGTTATAAATGTTCTACGCAAGCTTGCTATCTCTTCTCCAACTTGCGGTTATTTTTGACTCAAGTCCCATTTCCATAGTTTTTGGTACCAATTTGCTCTATGTTTCGCTAATAGCTTCGCCCAAGGACTTTGTGATTTTTTGTTCGCATTTTTCCTAAATAGTCCCACTCAAGACTATTCCAAATCACACCTTAGCTTGTCGCTCAGTGCCATACAGCCAGAGTTTTAATTCATGAAAGGTACATAACCTTGGTACACCACGTGGTCGGTCCAAACCATCAACCAACCATATGACCGACTTCGAGTCGAGCTAGCGGCTAGGCTCAATATAATGAAATGCGTGTCTTGATGCGGGCTACTGACGGTCTGAACAATGTAGCTCGCTAGCTCGTCTCTAAACTTGTGTTTTGGTCGAATATTGGGTGTTCATGTACCACTTCGGGTAACATGGACTTTGGTGCAACTTTACCACTTGTGCACTTAATTACTTCCCGGTCATTCAAGTCTTTGCCTTCATACTTTCAGGGTAGTTAGGTCTCGTCGAGACCTTTCCATACATATGCCAAACTCATCGATCGGACATCTATAGCCCGAGTTATTCGCGGTACACCGTACCTTACCCTGTTTTTTCCTCAATTGGGTACAAACCTTGGAACACCCATATCGCCCCTTTAGAGACTAGCTGGCACGTTGGCCTCATATAATGATAAGTGCACCTCAACTAGGGCTACTGACGGTCAGAACATTTCAACTTGCTAGCTCGGGCCCACACTTGTGTTTTTCTCGAATATATGGTTCAAGTGTGCCACTTTGGGCACTTTTGGACATTTTGTCCCCACACAACTTTCTTGCCTTGGTAGATAGGGTCTTGTGTTTTTGGGCAAAAAGATGCACCAAGATATGGTCTAACTTTCGTTCTTGTACCGCAAAGCGCTACCTCCAACACCCGAGGAGATAGAAAGTGATTATGTTCGGTATATCGGTCTTCCATGGCCTACTATGGTAAACCCCTGCAGGTATGCAACCGAAGGTGCTTGGTACATGTATTTGGTGCAATATCGGTGCAAAGTAGGTGTTTCCTTGATCGGGCTATAACTTTCTTGGTTGATGTTGGATTGCTTTGCGGTCTTCGGGGGATAGTTAGGGAACATGTTGGCCAACATTTTCTTATTCCTCAGCCTGGCCGTACCTCCTACCGTCTAGGCGGTATTCATGCTCTAAGTTGGAACTTGTGTTCCTTCGGGCAACTTTTCTGACTTTGACGCTTAATAACTTCCGTTCATATGCAGTCTAAGCTCTGCAACTCTCAGGAAAGCTTGTACTACTCATTTCCTTACCATATCAGTCTTTGGCTTGTCGATCCGATGTCTACAGCCTTACTTATTCACGTTCCCTGTAGAGGTAGGTTTTTGCCCATTTTCCAGTTCATGTGGTAACATTCCCGGACTTTGCCGGCTTTCTCTTCATGTGGTAACTTGCTTGCTTGTGTGGTAACTTGGAAGTGTATGTCTGACAGACCCAATCTCGGACTTAGCCGATTTTTCTCTTCATATCATATGGATCAATCACTAGGCCATCTTGCTTGCTTGTGTGGTAACTTGAAAGTGTATGTCTGACAGACCCAATCTGGGACTTAGCCGATTTTTCTCTTCATATCATATGGATCCATCACTAGGCCATCTTGCTTGCTTGTGTGGTAACTTGGAAGTGTATTTCCGACAGACCCAATCTGGGACTTAGCCGATTTTTCTCTTCATATCATATGGATCCATCACTAGGCCATCTTGCTTGCTTGTGTGGTAACTTGGAAGTGTATTTCTGACAGACCCAATCTCGGACTTAGCCGATTTTTCTCTTCATATCATATGGATCCATCAATACGCCATCTTGCTTGCTTGTGTGGTAACTTGGAAGTGTATGTCTGACAGACCCAATCTCGGACTTAGCCGATTTTTCTCTTCATATCATATGGATCCATCACTAGGCCATCTTGCTTGCTTGTGTGGTAACTTGGAAGTGTATTTCTGACAGACCCAATCTGGGACTTAGCCGATTTTTCTCTTCATATCATATGGATCCATCACTAGGCCATCTTGCTTGCTTGTGTGGTAACTTGGAAGTGTATTTCTGACAGACCCAATCTGGGACTTAGCCGATTTTTCTCTTCATATTATATGGATCCTGGACTTAGCCGATTTTTCTCTTCATATCATATGGATCCATCACTAGGCCATCTTGCTTGCTTGTGTGGTAACTTGGAAGTGTATTTCTGACAGACCCAATCTGGGACTTAGCCGATTTTTCTCTTCATATTATATGGATCCTGGACTTAGCCGATTTTTCTCTTCATATCATATGGATCCATCATTAGGCCATCTTGCTTGCTTGTGTGGTAACTTGATAGTGTATTTCCGACAGACCCAATCTCGGACTTAGCCGATTTTTCTCTTCATATTATATGGTTCCATCACTAGGCCATCTTGCTTGCTTGTGTGGTATCTTGAAAGTGTATGTCTGACAGACCCAATCTCGGACTTAGCCGATTTTTCTCTTCATATAATATGGATCCTGGACTTAGCCTGTTATTAGGTTATTATATATGGAACCTGGACTTAGCCGATTATTAGGTTATTATATATGGATCCTGGACTTAGCCGATTTTTCTCTTCATATAATATGGATCCGGGACTTAGCCGATTATTAGGTTATTATATATGGATCCTGGACTTAGCCGATATTTCTCTTCATATAATATGGATCCGGGACTTAGCCAATTTTTCTCTTCATATTATATGGATCCGGGACTTAGCCGATTTTTCTCTTCATATAATATGGATCCGGGACTTAGCCAATTTTTCTCTTCATGTGGTAACGTATGCCAATCGCTCACAAGTCATGGGATAAGGGTACTTGTGTTCTTCCATCTTCTAAGTCCCGCACGGGGACATCGTGATCGCCCCAAGTCCGGAATAGCGCCAAGTCAAGCCCCACGGTGGCCGTGCAGGACCTGTTAGCGGCGGCCCCACTGACAGCACTAATCCGGACTTAGA
>NW_026689829.1:25000-52500 GCF_943734765.1 Anopheles ziemanni | reverse complement strand
AGCGTGGACCAGGGGAGGAACACACTTTTCATAGAAACGTAAGGCATCCATGACTGCCATAGTGCGTAAGCCGCCGCTGTGCGCGTAAACCCGTTCCCCGTAGGGAGGAGTCAAGCCGCCGCTTAGAGACGAAGTATGAAGTGTCCTCTTCCACATAGGGCAAGCTAGAATGAACTATCTTACCCAGGACCGCCGAAGCAGCGTGGACCAGGGGAGAACTGAACTTTATACTTCACACCACAGTATTGAGTAATGTGCCCTCTTCCACATAGGGCAAGCTGGAATGTTCCATTTTACCCAGGACGGCCGAAGCGGCGTGGACCAGTGGAGGACTACACAATCATGAGGTTTGATATCGACTTGTGTGTTTCAATAGGGTACCGATGGTATGTTTTGAACCGATTTGATTTAGCCATTCTGAAGTCATCACTTGGTTGAAGCGCTGAACTAGGGAGGCATCGTTTACATTACTTGTATATATTGGTTTTCGCATGCTCTACTAGGTTAATGTCATGAGGTTGGCTATCGAGCATGCCCAAGTGATGACTTGATTGTGTGCTTGCTTGAATTCTTCACATTTCATACCATCGGTTAGTTGTCGAATCATTCCTCGATCATAACCTTCGTTCTTGGTTCATGTATGCTCTCTTCCACATAGGGCAAGCTAGAATTAACTATCTTACCCAGGACCGCCGGAGCAGCGTGGACCAGGGGAGAACTATACTTTGTCTTGTATGCCCTCTTCCACATAGGGCAAGCTAGAACTAACTATCTTACCCAGGACTGCAAAGCAGCGTGGACCAGTGGAGGACTATACTTTGTTCATTACACCACAGTATTAAGTATGGTGTCCTCTTCCACATAGGGCAAGCTAGAACTAACTATCTTACCCAGGACCGCCGAAGCAGTGTGGACCAGGGGAGGACTATACTTTATACTTCACACACTAGCCATACTGAAGTCATCACTTGGTTGAAGCGCTGAACTACGGCGGGGTAATCGTTTACAGGTTATAATCATATAGCTGCATGCTCATTAGTAGATAATGGAATATTGTATGGCAATATGAGCATGCCCAAGTGATGACTTTGTTTCAAGCTCAACAGGTAGGGTATTGAGTCCTCTTCCACATAGGGCAAGCTAGAATGAACTATCTTACCCAGGACCGCCGGAGCAGCGTGGACCAGTGGAGGACTCTATACTTTATACTTCACACCACAGTATTGAGTACGACTTGCATAAAGCCCCTATTGAGAACCACGAGGGCTCTCTCAATGTAGAACCACGAGGGCTCTAGTACCGATTCTCTCGGTACGGCATGGTCCGTGTTCCTTTATGCTTGTACTCGCAGAAAGTCTCAACCCGGAGGTCTTGACTTTGATTGTCATAGTTGGACTACGACGGGGCATCCGACCATTGCTGATCGAACACCCCTGATTCACCATCTTTCGGGTAGGCGGTACGCGTACCTCCGGACGCGGAAGTCTCAACCCGGAGGTCTTGACTTTGATTGTCATAGTTGGACTACGACGGGGCATCCGACCATTGCTGATCGAACACCCCTGATTCATCATCTTTCGGGTAGGCGGTGCGCGCACCTCCGACGCGGAAGTCTCAACCCGGAGGTCTTGACTTTGTATTGTCATAGTTGGACTACGACGGGGTATCCGACTCATCGAATACCCCAGAAGCACACCATCTTTCGGGTAGGCGGTACGCGTACCTCCGGACGCGGAAAGTCTCAACCCGGAGGTCTTGACTTTGATTGTCATAGTTGGACTACGACGGGGCATCCGACCATTGCTGATCGAACACCCCTGATTCATCATCTTTCGGGTAGGCGGTGCGCGCACCTCCGACGCGGAAGTCTCAACCCGGAGGTCTTGACTTTGTATTGTCATAGTTGGACTACGACGGGGTATCCGACTCATCGAATACCCCAGAAGCACACCATCTTTCGGGTAGGCGGTACGCGTACCTCCGGACGCGGAAAGTCTCAACCCGGAGGTCTTGACTTTGGTTGTCATAGTTGGACTATGACGGGGCATCCGACCATTGCTGATCGAACACCCCTGTTACACCATCTTTCGGATAGGCGGTGCGCGACACCACCGACGCGGAAAGTCTCAACCCGGAGGTCTTGACTTTGTATTGTTGGATAGTCCTCTTCCACTATAGGGCAAGCTGGAAATATTCCATTTTACCCAGGACTGCCGAGGCAGCGTGGACCAGGGGAGAACTTCACGGAATCTTCAGGCATCCATGATTGCCATAGTGCGTAAGCCGCCGCTGTGTGCGTCAACTCGTTCCCCGTGAGGAGGAGTCTAGCCGCCGCTAAAAGACGAAGCATTAAGTGTCCTCATTCCACTATAGGGCAAGCTAGAATGAACTATCTTACCCAGGACCGCCGAAGCAGCGTGGACCAGGCGAAGACTATACTTTATACTTCACACCACAGTATTGAGTACGACTTGCATAAAGCCCCTAATGAGAACCACGAGGGCTCTCTCAATGTAGAACCACGAGGGCTCTAGTACCGATTCTCTCGGTACGGCTTGGTCCGTGTTCCTTTATGCTTGTACTCGCGGAAAGTCTCAACCCGGAGGTCTTGACTTTGATTGTCATAGTTGGACTACGACGGGGCATCCGACCATTGCTGATCGAACACCCCTGATTCACCATCTTTCGGATAGGAGGTGCGCCCACCTCCGACGCGGAAGTCTCAACCCGGAGGTTCGGACTTAGAGTTTTTCCCATTTAAAAGTTTTTCTCTTAGCCATACTGAAGTCATCACTTGGTGAACGATTGAACTAGGGCGGGTTAATCGTTTATAGGTATCATGTGGTTTGCATGCTCTCTTAGGTTAAGGTCATGTGGTTGGCTATCGAGCATGCCCAAGTGATGACTTTGTTTCACGCTTGCTTGATTTCTTCAAGATTCCCTGTTATATAGTGTAATCATTCGAGAACAGGGAATCTTTGGTTTTGCTCAACAGGTATTGGATGTCAACTTGGTATCTAGATCGCATTAAGTCTCAACCCTTAGGTTCGGACTTGTATAGTGACATCTTGTTACGGTCTTGAGTCTCAACCCGCAGGTTCGGACTACTTAGTGTTTGATCGAATATAATATGGCAACTTGTGCCTAAGTCTCAACCCGCAGGTTCGGACTTCTGTTTATTTGGCCAATGTATGTATAAGGCAACTTGTGCCTAAGTCTCAACCCGCAAGTTCGGACTTGTGTATTTGTTCGAAGTCATGTATAAGGCAACGTGTGCCTAAGTCTCAACTCGCAGGTTCGGACTTGTTAGTGTTTCGTCAACTTTCATATGGCAACGTGTGCCTAAGTATCAACCCGCAGGTTCGGACTTGTGTATTTGTTCGAAGTCATGTATAAGGCAACTTGTGCCTAAGTCTCAACCCGCAGGTTCGGACTTGTGTATTTGTTCGAAGTCATGTATAAGGCAACGTGTGCCTAAGTCTCAACCCGCAGGTTCGGACTTGTTAGTGTTTCGTCAACTTTCATATGGCAACTTGTGCCTAAGTCTCAACCCGCAGGTTCGGACTTGTGTATTTGTTCGAAGTCATGTATAAGGCAACTTGTGCCTAAGTCTCAACCCGCAGGTTCGGACTTGTGTATTTGTTCGAAGTCATGTATAAGGCAACGTGTGCCTAAGTCTCAACCCGCAGGTTCGGACTTGTTAGTGTTTCGTCAACTTTCATATGGCAACTTGTGCCTGAGTCTCAACCCGCAGGTTCGGACTTCTATAGTGTTTCGTCAATTATCATATGGCAACTTGTGCCGAAGTCTCAACCCGCAGGTTCGGACTTCTGGAAGGATCACTTGGCCACTAATGATCCTTCCGCAGGTTCACCTACGGAAACCTTGTTACGACTTTTACTTCCTCTAAATCATCAAGTTCGGTCAACTTCGATAAAGCAGACGCGGTTCACGAGGATCCAGCGAACGATCATCTCCAAAGACCTCACTAAATAATCCATCGGTAGTAGCGACGGGCGGTGTGTACAAAGGGCAGGGACGTATTCAACGCTGGCTGATGACCAGCACTTACTAGAAGTTCCGAGTTCATATGGACCATTGCAATCCATAATCCCTACTAAGTGAGTATTTGAGTGATTTCCCGTTCCTCTCGGAATAGGAGACACGCTGCTACCCACATTGTAGCACGCGTGTAGCCCAGAACATCTAAGGGCATCACGGACCTGTTATCGCTCGATCTCATTTTGCTAAACACAAATTGTCCTGCTAAGCAGCGTACCGTAAGTGCACTTGCGCACACGAACAGCGAAGGTGTCAGGTCATACTCCACCGAAAGGTCCTAACCCGTTCCAATCGGCATCGACGCATTAACGCTGACTGCGTTCTAGTTAGCATATGTGAGTCACGTTCGTTATCGGAATTAACCAGACAAATCAATCCACGAACTAAGAACGGCCATGCACCACTACCCTTAAATTTGAGAAAGAGCTATTAATCTGTCTCACCTCCATAAGTTCGGACCTGGTAAGTTTTCCCGTGTTGAGTCAAATTGAACCGCAAGCTCCATTTCATTGTGGTGCCCTTCCGTCAATTCCTTTAAGTTTCAACTTTGCAACCATACTTCCCCCGGAACCTGACTTTGGTTTCCCGGAAGCTACTGAGAGCACCTGGTTGTAGCGTCTCCCAATTGCTAGTTGGCATCGTTTACGGTTAGAACTAGGGCGGTATCTAATCGCCTTCGATCCTCTAACTTTCGTTCTTGATTAAAGAAAGCATCCTTGACAAATGCCTTCGCTTTAGTTAGTCTTACGACGGTCTACGAATTTCACCTCTCGCGCCGTAATACTAGTGTCCCCAACTACTTCTGTTAATCATTACCTCCGGTCTGAGTACAAACCAATGAAAGATTAGACCAAGGTCGTATTCCATTATTCCATGCAAGATTATTCTAGGGCGTTTGGGCACCCTGCTTTAAGCACTCTAATTTGTTCAAGGTAAACGTGAGCGGTCGAGCTCTATGTTACACTTGCACCCGTTGAAGGGCACACCATGACACAGACTTGGTGCCCTACCACACCATTGAGTCGCAACCAGATTCCGACTTGGCCCACCGACCACGGGTTGACCGGGTCGGCGGAGCCGGACTGTGTTGGACAAGTATCAACTTCGAACGTTTTAACCGCAACAATTTTAATATACGCTAGTGGAGCTGGAATTACCGCGGCTGCTGGCACCAGACTTGCCCTCCACTTGATCCTCGTAGAAGGATTTATGCTCTACTCATTCCAATTATGAAACATCATTAAAGAGTTTCATATTGTTATTTCTCGTCACTACCTCCCCGTCCCGGGATTGGGTAATTTACGCGCCTGCTGCCTTCCTTGGATGTGGTAGCCATTTCTCAGGCTCCCTCTCCGGAATCGAACCCTGATTCCCCGTTACCCGTTGCAACCATGGTAGTCCTCTATACTACCATCCATAGTTGATAGGGCAGATATTTGCGAGATCTGTCGTCGGTGCGAGACCATACGATCAGCATCATTATCCAGACTTCAACTCAATGACACGGAGAACCCGCGATTGGTTTGACTAATAAGTGCACCAGTTCCCGCGAGGGTCCTGGCATGTTGCATGTATTAGCTCTAGATTTTCCACAGTTATCCAAGTAACTAGGTTGATGATCTCGTAAATTATAGCTGTTATACTGAGCCTTATGCGGTTTCACATTAAATCTGTTTGTACTTAGACATGCATGGCTTAACCTTTGAGACGAGCGTATATTACTGGTAGGATCAACCAGAATTCCGACTTTGCGTTCGAATGTTCATTGTCCCATTGCACCCGGAGGAGCAAACACCACGTTCTATATGTTGTCAAGTCCGGTAGCACACGGGAGGCGAGCCCCCGTGCGAACCTCATTGCCCTCGTATCACACACACACCCGATGCACCGGACAGGCACTTGAGCGGCATTCGACTCCGCTAAGCGCTCGTGCGCCCGATTGTGCATGCGCTGACGGGGCCTTCATACCCCTACCACAGCGACCTTATGCCAAACTTCCATGAATACTTAGGTGAGCTGACAAGGGCCTTCATTTCCCTACCATCAACTAAAGGACACGCTAGGCGCGTCCGATCATTGCAACTGCGGGGCTTTCATACCCCAATCACCACAGTACGCAATTCACCAGAGTTTAATCACAACCCCCCCGGACATGGCACACTATTAACTTGCAACAAAACTTAGTGTGTGCCGGGCACATCGGTTCCACAAAATCATTCCCGATGTACCCCAATTGGGGTTGCGAACGCATTCACGGTCCTCTGACACACCCAACCAAGCGTGGATACTACATACCTCAAACACCCAGTACACTAACAGACAAATCAACATATGGTTGCTTTCCCCCAGACATTTGCCAATCACTTGGCACCCGGACGGGAACTCGCTCCTGATTGCGCCATTGCCACCCATTTGCCAAGAGCGAGTTCTGTATGTAGATTTCATTTGGAAAGACAACCGTGTACTGGATATTCTATCCGACGATTACAGATGACGAGTACGAGACTCGACTACACTCACGGATAATACATTTTGGGTCGAGATTGCTTTCGGGGTTTTCGATTGGTCTTGCGCTTGTAAACGTATAACTTTGACTTGTGGTAACCTCGGTATGTTAGTCGATCACGTGGTTGTGAACTGGGTACGGGTGGGCAATCTGTTCACTTGCACTCTGGGTAGGAATATGGTGAGCGCTATAGGTTAAAGATCATGGTATGGTTCCATCGTGATGACTTTCGCTAGATAGTAGGATGTTTGGATAGTTATAACGTTTTTGGCCATTTGTTCATAGTGTTCGGTTCATTGAGGAATTCGATTGGTCTTTGCTTCACACACGTGGTCGATCACTTGGATGTGAACTAGGGTGAGAATAAGGTGTTCACTAGTGCTCTTAGGTTTTGGATCAGTACTGAGCACTTGATTGGTTTCGCATAATATGTATCCATAGTGATGACTCTTTCCAGCTTAAGATTTCGTGACCGGTTTCGAATCCTTCCCACGTTCGCTTTTACTTGGTTAGGTTTTCGAGTGTAGATTTGAAAGCAATCTCATGTATGTATCCCATCTGATATAAGCCACTGACAGTTCATGTCACCTCGTTCAACTCTCGCTGGGTCACAGAAGTATGTTACTGCGCCCATTATCCCTACTCGGATAGGTTCGGTTCGTTCGTTTTATACTACGGTGAGTAAACTCAATTTGTGCATCGCATAGCCATGGAAAGCAAGCTTTCGCGGGCCTCTTCGACTGTTTTGATACGAGCTGTGCCCGTGATGCTTGTCATCCCAGGATACTAGACCCCTTTGGACGACCGCATGACCATCAGAAAGTAAATTCCACGTTCGATTTGGGGTGTGAACCCCGAACATAAAGTCTTTGTGTAGAACCACGAGGGCTCTATAGTACCGATTCTCTCGGTACGCTTGGTCCGTGTTCCTTTATGTTCGTACTCTTGTGAATAAGATTCACGTTCGTTTTGGGATATTTGCTACTGTCACCGTTTGAGTACTATGGGGCTTGAACCCCTAACATAAAGTCTTTGTGTAGAACCACGAGGGTTCTATAGTACCGATTCTCTCGGTACGCTTGGTCCGTGTTCCTTTATGTTCGTACTCTTGTGTGTATAATATTCATGTTCGGTTTGGGATATTTGCTACTTTCACCAGGGTCCCGTTCTTCATACAAGTCTGCCTTGCTAATGTGGTAACTTTATAGTGTAGTTCTGACATCCCAATTTTGGGACTTAGCCGATTTTTCGTATATTTCCATATGACCCATAGGGTCCCTTTCTTCATACAAGCTTGCCTAGGGCGATCGGTCAAAACTTGTCTTACTATTCGATTGGTCTTCGCACTTTCACCCTAGGCAGTTCGCCTAGGTCTGTCTTCTTGAGGAGGCCAAAACCCGAAATAAGGAGGTTCGGCCGACCCTGAAACCTCCCCTGTCTGAACTACACTAACCCGATTTTTCAGGGTCCTCAGCGCCATACAACTTTGCCTAGGTCACTTGTACTCTTGACTTAGGCCATCCGACTTGGTCCGTGTTTCTTCCTAGGGTTCACCTAGGTACTTTGCCTTGCTTGGTGTGGTAACTTTTTAGTGTAGTTCTGACATCCCAATTTTGGGACTTAGCCGATTTTTCGTATATTTCCATATGACCCATAGGGTCCCTTTCTTCATACAAGCTTGCCTAGGGCGATCGGTCAAAACTTGTCTTACTATTCGATTGGTCTTCGCACTTTCACCCTAGGCAGTTCGCCTAGGTCTGTCTTCTTGAGGAGGCCAAAACCCGAAATAAGGAGGTTCGGCCGACCCTGAAACCTCCCCTGTCTGAACTACACTAACCCGATTTTTCAGGGTCCTCAGCGCCATACAACTTTGCCTAGGTCACTTGTACTCTTGACTTAGGCCATCCGACTTGGTCCGTGTTTCTTCCTAGGGTTCACCTAGGTACTTTGCCTTGCTTGATGTGGTAACTTTTTAGTGTAGTTCTGACATCCCAATTTTGGGACTTAGCCGATTTTTCGTATATTTCCATATGACCCATAGGGTCCCTTTCTTCATACAAGCTTGCCTAGGGCGATCGGTCAAAACTTGTCTTACTATTCGATTGGTCTTCGCACTTTCACCCTAGGCAGTTCGCCTAGGTCTGTCTTCTTGAGGAGGCCAAAACCCGAAATAAGGAGGTTCGGCCGACCCTGAAACCTCCCCTGTCTGAACTACACTAACCCGATTTTTCAGGGTCCTCAGCGCCATACAACTTTGCCTAGGTCACTTGTACTCTTGACTTAGGCCATCCGACTTGGTCCGTGTTTCTTCCTAGGGTTCACCTAGGTACTTTGCCTTGCTTGATGTGGTAACTTTTTAGTGTAGTTCTGACATCCCAATTTTGGGACTTAGCCGATTTTTCGTATATTTCCATATGACCCATAGGGTCCCTTTCTTCATACAAGCTTGCCTAGGGCGATCGGTCAAAACTTGTCTTACTATTCGATTGGTCTTCGCACTTTCACCCTAGGCAGTTCGCCTAGGTCTGTCTTCTTGAGGAGGCCAAAACCCGAAATAAGGAGGTTCGGCCGACCCTGAAACCTCCCCTGTCTGAACTACACTAACCCGATTTTTCAGGGTCCTCAGCGCCATACAACTTTGCCTAGGTCACTTGTACTCTTGACTTAGGCCATCCGACTTGGTCCGTGTTTCTTCCTAGGGTTCACCTAGGTACTTTGCCTTGCTTGATGTGGTAACTTTTTAGTGTAGTTCAGACATCCTAATTTTGGGACTTAGCCGATTTTTCATGTATTTCCATATGACCCATAGGGTCCCTTTCTTCATACAAGCTTGCCTAGGGCGATCGGTCAAAACTTGTCTTACTATTCGATTGGTCTTCGCACTTTCACCCTAGGCAGTTTGCCTAGGTCTGTCTTCTTGAGGAGGCCAAAACCCGAAATAAGGAGGTTCAGCCGACCCAGAAACCTCCCCTGTCTGAACTACACTAACCCGATTTTTCAGGGTCCTCACCGTCATACAACTTTGCCTAGGTCACTTGTTCTCTTGACTTAGGCCATCTGACTTGGTCCGTGTTTCTTGCTAGGGTTCACCTAGGTACTTTGCCTTGCTTGATGTGGTAACTTTTTAGTGTAGTTCAGACATCCCAATTTTGGGACTTAGCCGATTTTTCATGTATTTCCATATGACCCATAGGGTCCCTTTCTTCATACAAGCTTGCCTAGGGCGATCGGTCAAAACTTGTCTTACTATTCGATTGGTCTTCGCACTTTCACCCTAGGCAGTTTGCCTAGGTCTGTCTTCTTGAGGAGGCCAAAACCCGAAATAAGGAGGTTCGGCCGACCCTGAAACCTCCCCTGTCTGAACTACACTAACCCGATTTTTCAGGGTCCTCAGCGCCATACAACTTTGCCTAGGTCACTTGTACTCTTGACTTAGGCCATCCGACTTGGTCCGTGTTTCTTCCTAGGGTTCACCTAGGTACTTTGCCTTGCTTGATGTGGTAACTTTTTAGTGTAGTTCAGACATCCCAATTTTGGGACTTAGCCGATTTTTCGTATATTTCCATATGACCCATAGGGTCCCTTTCTTCATACAAGCTTGCCTAGGGCGATCGGTCAAAACTTGTCTTACTATTCGATTGGTCTTCGCACTTTCACCCTAGGCAGTTCGCCTAGGTCTGTCTTCTTGAGGAGGCCAAAACCCGAAATAAGGAGGTTCGGCCGACCCTGAAACCTCCCCTGTCTGAACTACACTAACCCGATTTTTCAGGGTCCTCAGCGCCATACAACTTTGCCTAGGTCACTTGTACTCTTGACTTAGGCCATCCGACTTGGTCCGTGTTTCTTCCTAGGGTTCACCTAGGTACTTTGCCTTGCTTGATGTGGTAACTTTATAGTGTAGTTCTGACATCCCAATTTTGGGACTTAGCCGATTTTTCGTATATTTCCATATGACCCATAGGGTCCCTTTCTTCATACAAGCTTGCCTAGGGCGATCGGTCAAAACTTGTCTTACTATTCGATTGGTCTTCGCACTTTCACCCTAGGCAGTTCGCCTAGGTCTGTCTTCTTGAGGAGGCCAAAACCCGAAATAAGGAGGTTCGGCCGACCCTGAAACCTCCCCTGTCTGAACTACACTAACCCGATTTTTCAGGGTCCTCAGCGCCATACAACTTTGCCTAGGTCACTTGTACTCTTGACTTAGGCCATCCGACTTGGTCCGTGTTTCTTCCTAGGGTTCACCTAGGTACTTTGCCTTGCTTGATGTGGTAACTTTTTAGTGTAGTTCAGACATCCTAATTTTGGGACTTAGCCGATTTTTCATGTATTTCCATATGACCCATAGGGTCCCTTTCTTCATACAAGCTTGCCTAGGGCGATCGGTCAAAACTTGTCTTACTATTCGATTGGTCTTCGCACTTTCACCCTAGGCAGTTTGCCTAGGTCTGTCTTCTTGAGGAGGCCAAAACCCGAAATAAGGAGGTTCAGCCGACCCAGAAACCTCCCCTGTCTGAACTACACTAACCCGATTTTTCAGGGTCCTCACCGTCATACAACTTTGCCTAGGTCACTTGTTCTCTTGACTTAGGCCATCTGACTTGGTCCGTGTTTCTTGCTAGGGTTCACCTAGGTACTTTGCCTTGCTTGATGTGGTAACTTTTTAGTGTAGTTCAGACATCCCAATTTTGGGACTTAGCCGATTTTTCATGTATTTCCATATGACCCATAGGGTCCCTTTCTTCATACAAGCTTGCCTAGGGCGATCGGTCAAAACTTGTCTTACTATTCGATTGGTCTTCGCACTTTCACCCTAGGCAGTTTGCCTAGGTGTAGCTTCTTGAGGAGGTCAAAACCCAAAATAAGGAGGTTCAGCCGACCCAAAAACCTCCCCTGTCTAAACTACACTAACCAGATTTTTCAGGGTCCTCACCGTCATACAACTTTGCCTAGGTCACTTGCACTCTTGACTTAGGCCATCTGACTTGGTCCGTGTTTCTTCTTAGGGTTCACCTAGGTACTTTGCCTTGCTTGATGTGGTAACTTTTTAGTGTAGTTCAGACATCCCAATTTTGGGACTTAGCCGATTTTTCATGGATTTTCCATATGACCCATAGGGTCCCTTTCTTCATACAAGCTTGCCTAGGGCGATCGGTCAAAACTTGTCTTACTATTCGATTGGTCTTCGCACTTTCACCCTAGGCAGTTTGCCTAGGTGTAGCTTCTTGAGGAGGTCAAAACCCAAAATAAGGAGGTTCAGCCGACCCAAAAACCTCCCCTGTCTGAACTACACTAACCCGATTTTTCAGGGTCCTCAGCGCCATACAACTTTGCCTAGGTCACATGTACTCTTGACTTAGGCCATCTGACTTGGTCCGTGTTTCTTCTTAGGGTTCACCTAGGTACTTTGCCTTGCTTGATGTGGTAACTTTTTAGTGTAGTTCAGACATCCCAATTTTGGGACTTAGCCGATTTTTCATGGATTTTCCATATGACCCATAGGGTCCCTTTCTTCATACAAGCTTGCCTAGGGCGATCGGTCAAAACTTGTCTTACTATTCGATTGGTCTTCGCACTTTCACCCTAGGCAGTTTGCCTAGGTGTAGCTTCTTGAGGAGGTCAAAACCCAAAATAAGGAGGTTCAGCCGACCCAAAAACCTCCCCTGTCTGAACTACACTAACCCGATTTTTCAGGGTCCTCAGCGCCATACAACTTTGCCTAGGTCACATGTACTCTTGACTTAGGCCATCTGACTTGGTCCGTGTTTCTTCTTAGGGTTCACCTAGGTACTTTGCCTTGCTTGATGTGGTAACTTTTTAGTGTAGTTCAGACATCCCAATTTTGGGACTTAGCCGATTTTTCATGTATTTCCATATGACCCTTAGGGTCCCTTTCTTCATACAAGCTTGCCTAGGGCGATCGGTCAAAACTTGTCTTACTATTCGATTGGTCTTCGCACTTTCACCCTAGGCAGTTTGCCTAGGTGTAGCTTCTTGATGAGGCCAAAACCCAAAATAAGGGGGTTCGGCCGACCCAAAAACCTACCCTGTCTAAACTACACTAACCAGATTTTTCAGGGTCCTCAGCGCCATACAACTTTGCCTAGGTCACTTGTTCTCTTGACTTAGGCCATCTGACTTGGTCCGTGTTTCTTCCTAGGGTTCACCTAGGTACTTTGCCTTGCTTGGTGTGGTAACTTTTTAGTGTAGTTCTGACATCCTCATTTTGGGACTTAGCCGATTTTTCGTAAAATGCCATATGACCCATATGGGTCCTTTCCTTCATATAAGTTTGCCTTGCTTGGTGTGGTAACATTTGAGTGTAGTTCTGACATCATCATTTTGGGACTTAGCCGATTTTTCGTCAAATACCATATGACCCATATGGGTCCTTTCCTTCATATAAGTTTGCCTTGCTTGGTGTGGTAACATTTGAGTGTAGTTCTGACATCCCCATTTTGGGACTTAGCCGATTTTTCGTAAAATACCATATGACCCATCAGGGTCCTTTGCTTCATATAAGTTTGCCTTGCTTGGCGTGGTAACATTTGAGTGTAGTTCTGACATCCCCATTTTGGGACTTAGCCGATTTTTCGTAAAATACCATATGACCCATCAGGGTCCTTGCCTTCATATAAGTTTGCCTTGCTTGGTGTGGTAACATTTGAGTGTAGTTCTGACATCCCCATTTTGGGACTTAGCCGATTTTTCGTAAAATACCATTTGACCCATCAGGGTCCTTTGCTTCATATAAGTTTGCCTTGCTTGATGTGGTAACTTTTTAGTGTAGTTCAGACATCCCCATTTTGGGACTTAGCCGATTTTTCGTAAAATACCATATGACCCATCAGGGACCTTGCCTTCATATAAGTTTGCCTTGCTTGGTGTGGTAACATTTGAGTGTAGTTCTGACATCCCCATTTTGGGACTTAGCCGATTTTTCGATCAATACCATTTGACCCATCAGGGTCCTTTGCTTCATATAAGTTTGCCTTGCTTGGTGTGGTAACTTGTTAGTGTAGTTCTGACATCATCATTTTGGGACTTAGCCGATTTTTCGTAAAATACCATATGACCCATCAGGGTCCTTTGCTTCATATAAGTTTGCCTTGCTTGGTATGGTAACATTTGAGTGTAGTTCTGACATCCCCATTTTGGGACTTAGCCGATTTTTCGACCAATACCATATGACCCATCAGGGTCCTTTGCTTCATATAAGTTTGCCTTGCTTGGTGTGGTAACATTTGAGTGTAGTTCTGACATCCCCATTTTGGGACTTAGCCGATTTTTCGTAAAATACCATATGACCCATCAGGGTCCTTGCCTTCATATAAGTTTGCCTTGCTTGGTGTGGTAACATTTGAGTGTAGTTCTGACATCCCCATTTTGGGACTTAGCCGATTTTTCGTAAAATACCATATGACCCATCAGGGTCCTTGCCTTCATATAAGTTTGCCTTGCTTGGTGTGGTAACATTTGAGTGTAGTTCTGACATCCCCATTTTGGGACTTAGCCGATTTTTCGTAAAATACCATATGACCCATCAGGGTCCTTGCCTTCATATAAGTTTGCCTTGCTTGGTGTGGTAACCTTTTAGTGTAGTTCTGACATCATCATTTTGGGACTTAGCCGATTTTTCGTAAAATACCATATGACCCATCAGGTTCCTTGCCTTCATATAAGTTTGCCTTGCTTGGTGTGGTAACATTTTAGTGTAGTTCTGACATCCCCATTTTGGGACTTAGCCGATTTTTCGTAAAATACCATATGACCCATCAGGGTCCTTTGCTTCATATAAGTTTGCCTTGCTTGGTGTGGTAACATTTGAGTGTAGTTCTGACATCATCATTTTGGGACTTAGCCGATTTTTCGTAAAATACCATATGACCCATCAGGGTCCTTTGCTTCATATAAGTTTGCCTTGCTTGGTGTGGTAACATTTGAGTGTAGTTCTGACATCCCCATTTTGGGACTTAGCCGATTTTTCGTAAAATACCATATGACCCATCAGGGTCCTTGCCTTCATATAAGTTTGCCTTGCTTGGTGTGGTAACATTTGAGTGTAGTTCTGACATCATCATTTTGGGACTTAGCCGATTTTTCGTAAAATACCATATGACCCATCAGGGTCCTTTGCTTCATATAAGTTTGCCTTGCTTGGTGTGGTAACATTTGAGTGTAGTTCTGACATCCTCATTTTGGGACTTAGCCGATTTTTCGTAAAATGCCATATGACCCATATGGGTCCTTGCCTTCATATAAGTTTGCCTTGCTTGGTGTGGTAACATTTGAGTGTAGTTCTGACATCATCATTTTGGGACTTAGCCGATTTTTCGTAAAATACCATATGACCCATCAGGGTCCTTTGCTTCATATAAGTTTGCCTTGCTTGGTGTGGTAACATTTGAGTGTAGTTCTGACATCCCCATTTTGGGACTTAGCCGATTTTTCGTAAAATACCATATGACCCATCAGGGTCCTTGCCTTCATATAAGTTTGCCTTGCTTGGTGTGGTAACATTTGAGTGTAGTTCTGACATCCCCATTTTGGGACTTAGCCGATTTTTCGTAAAATACCATATGACCCATCAGGGTCCTTGCCTTCATATAAGTTTGCCTTGCTTGGTGTGGTAACACATGAGTGTAGTTCTGACATCCCCATTTTGGGACTTAGCCGATTTTTCGACCAATACCATATGACCCATCAGGGTCCTTTGCTTCATATAAGTTTGCCTTGCTTGGTGTGGTAACATTTGAGTGTAGTTCTGACATCCCCATTTTGGGACTTAGCCGATTTTTCGATCCATCCTATATGACCCATCAGGGTCCTTTTTCTTCATATAAGTTTCCCAAGACTTAGTGCTTTTTACCTTTTCACACAAATATCACCCTTACGGGTTTCTTTGATCTTCTCTTTTTGTATTGACCAAATGTAGGTCTTGCCATGCCAAACATATAATTGTTCTACACCAAGTCTCTATCTCGTACCGCCAGCTCGGTACATTCGATCAACCTGCCCTTAAGGCACCCGGGACTTAGCCATTTTTTCACATTTTTCATGATTTTGAGGCAACTTTTCTCGACTTTGTCACCTTATATCACCAAGATCCTTTCCCTTTAGCGCTTCACTCTGTTCGTATGATATTTAGCGCTGACTATCACCTTTCTATCGCTGACCTCAACTTCTTATTCGGTGCCATAGAGCCAGAGATATTTGGTGTATGCTGTTATAAGGGAAGTTTGTCACTTTTTCAAAGGCCCACTTTGGGACGCCCATATCTCACCTTCACGTATCTTCGATCTTCTTGTCGTCTATGGACGAAACTTAGGTCTTGTATTGGCCAACTTATAAATGTTCTACGGCCAAGCCGTATCTCTTACCGCCAGCCCGGTATTCATGGACTTAGTCGGATTTTCGCCTCTCGTGGTAACAATTTCTGACTTTGACTCACAATAACACCCGAACGGTCACATGCTAGCGCTTTGCTTGGTAGAAATTATAGTTAGCGCTACCTTTTCTCTTTCCATCGATACCTTGTTCGTTCCATTCCATGCCATACAGCCGAAGTTATGATGTTTCCCGTTTTCCATATCATGTGGAGCTTATGCTCTGGGAAAACCATCTAACACCTGTACCACCCTTTTGGGTACCACCGATCTCGTCACTATGTTCGGGCCAAATATAGGTTATAACATGCCCAACATATAATTGTTCTACACCAAGTCTCTATCTCTTACCGCCTGCTCGGTATTTTACTCGTAAGTCCAAATTTCACAACTTGTACTTTTTGGCCCAATGTACTCGAGTTTCAATTTTGGTAACATTTTTCGACTTTGACACTTAATAACTTCCAAATCATGCTAGTTAGCGCTTTGCTTTCTTCTAGTCGTATCTAGCGCTGGGTGTTACCTTTCCAAAACATATCCTAGCTTAACAATCCATGCCATACAGCCGGAGCTATACGGTGCACAAGTCAAATCCATTTTAGCCATGTTTCATTTTTGCCAATTTTTGACCACTCGTATCACCCTTCCAGAGTGGTTCGATCTTCTCGCTGTCTATGGACGACTTTTAGGTCTCGTAGAGGCAAACTTATAAGTATTCTACGTCAACCCGCTATCTCTTACCGCCTGCTCGGTATTCTTGGTCTTGTGTGATTTTTGGAAATTTTGGTATTATTTTTCCACTTTGTCGCTTAATAACTCAGTTTTGCTCAACACTTAGCGCTTCGGTTGTTTGGGATTATAGTTAGCGCTCGGTTCGACCTTTCCAACACTGATCTTAGCTTGTCGATCCGTTCCATACAGCCTGAGTTATTCGCGATACCGTGTTTCAACCCATTTCTCAAGTCTCGTTTTGGTCCAACTTTGAACCAGCCATATCACCCTGATGGGTACCTCCGATCTTCTCGCTCTATATTGGCCAAAGTTAGGTCTTGTGGTAACGTACTTATGATTGTTCTACGCCGTGTTCGTAGCTCTTATCGTTCGCCCGCTATTTTCGATCATAAGGTGAATTTTCGCCTCTAAACCACCATTTTTCACCTTTGCCCTCTAATATGACCGACTTGCTCAACACCTAGCGCTTCGCTTGGTAGGACACATAGCTAGCGCTCGTCAAGACCTTTCCAACGCATATCCAAGCTTTCCGATCCGAGCCATACAGCCTGAGCTATAGGCGATACCGTTTTTCCCATTTTCTTGGTCACATGCACTTTAGGGTACCCCTTTTTGCCTTTGACCCTTAATACCTCCTCCGGGTCACTAGTAGGCGCTCAGCTTGGTAGGAAACATAGCTAGAGCAGGCCTTCACCTTTCCAAAACTGCCTCAAGTGTACCGATCCGACATCTAGAACCAAAGTTATGGTCATTCCTATCATGCTCTACTTTCATGGTCAACCTCCACCAAGCACACCTAGGTTGGACCAACTTTCACCAACTCATCTCGAACCCCAAATTTGCTTCGACCTACTAGGTTTCCCTAGTAAAGTGGTCAAAACATCCATTACAACACGACTGGTCTTTCTGGTGGTCGACCTAGGCGACTTTGTTCGACGACCACCACCCCATGGAACTAAAAGACGTCCCTTGATACGGACCACCGATACATTTTCCGGCCTGTCTAAACTACACTCATCGAAATTTTTTTGGGTCCCCACCGTCATACAAGTTTCCCTAGGTCAAGTTTTTCTTCCGGATCGGCCGCGGACCTCACTTTTCATTATCTAGGGAGGCCATAGGGCCCCAAAAGGGGTTTTTTAAAATTTTCGACACTTTCGACTTTGGTCGGATTTTTTCCGATTTTGGTCCGACCTAGGGACTTGGTGGTCCAAGGAGCCTCGGGACCAAACTTTTTTCTCAGGGGTCCCTACCTCCATACAACTTTGCCTAGGTCAATTTTTTGTTCCAAATCGACCGCGGATTTCACTTTTCAATATCTGGGGCTCGTGTAGAGTCCGAATATGAGGTTTTCTCATTTTTCGACATTTTCGACTTTTTTCGACTTTTTTCGGGTTTTTCGACCTAGGGGTCCGCCGAACAAATTTTGGGTCAAAAATTTTTATTGAACTAGTCGAAAGTACGCAAAAAGATAAGACTTTTTGCCGAAGACACCATGCCCCGGAACCGACTCCTTCCCCTTCAAAATTGGGGACAAACGTGATTTTTGAAACTTTTCCTTAGGGAGCCCAAGACTTAGAAAATTTTCAAATTCTCGATTTTTCGATTGCGAGCTAGCGCTTTGCGGTCTTCGGCAATGTTGTAGATCTCGACGAGATAAGACTTTTTGGTCAAGGGACATTTTGCCCTCCGACCCCTCCTTCCCCCCGCAAATCGCCCCCCAAAGTGCAATTTTTGCATTTTCACCTCTTTGCACGCACTGTTCGGCCCAAATGGCCACTTTCTATGGGTCTGAGCGCTTTGCGGTCTTCGGCAAACTTTTAGAGCGTACCAAGCCCTAATTATAATTCTTCTACACCACCTTCGTACCTCTTCATCCCTGGCCGCTATTCGCGTACCAAGGTAATTTTTGTTCATTTTGTCAACATTTTTCATCTTTGACTGCTTATATCGGCCTTGCCATGAACCGATAGCGCTTCGCTGTGTTCTAACGTAAGTTAGTACTGCTCAATACCTTTCCAAATCATGTCTTAGATTGTCATTTGCTTGCATACAGCCGGAGCTATGAGCGATACCGTAAAAAGTACCGAAACTTGGAAAAATCCTTTGATCGCCCATATCCCCCCTTTGGGGGCCAGATATCGAAAAAAGTTCTGATTCAAAAAGTTGCGCATTAACGTGTTCTAGTTATGCCTAGAACATTTCACTTCGCTAGCTGGCCTGCAACTTAGCCGTAATTGGGATTTTAGGGTGTTCTTGGAGGGCCCATTTCCTGCGACTTGGTATCTTTTGGGCCCAATGTTTCTCTAATATCTCCACGAGTTTTCCAGAAAGCCTTTTCAAACTTTCAGGGTGCCTAGAACACCTCAAGACCTTTCCAACGCTATGCCGTTTGCCTCGCTCGGACATCTACAGCCAAAGTTATTCGAGGTACACGGTACCTTACCCTGTTTTCTCAGTACTTGGTCGAAAATTTCGATCAGCCATATGACCGACTTGGACAACCCTGAGCGGGTTGGCCCCATATAACTAAACTTTCGTCTCGTAGAGGCAAACTTATAAATATTCCACGTCAACTCGCTATCTCGTACCGCCTTGACGGTATACTTGGTCCAAGGGCCATTTCCAGCGACTTGGTCGCAATTTCGCTCTAAGTTTCGCTAATACCTTCGTCCGTGGACATGGTGATTTTTTGTTCGTATTTTTCCTTGATAGTCCCACTCAAGACTATTCCATACCAGAGCCAAGCGTCCCGCTAAGTGCCATACAGCCTGAGCAGTAATTCATGAAAGGTACCTCTACCAGTTTTTGCCATACTTGGGTACAAACTTTGGATCGCCCATATCTCCACTTTGGAGGCCAGCCAGCACCTTGGCCTCATATACTTTTTTGTTGGTCATACCATGCACCAAATATAATTGTTCTACGCCAACTTGCTATCTCTTCTCCAACTTGCCGTTATTCTTGGTCCAAGTCCCATTTCATTCGTTTTTGGACCCATTTTGCTATATGTTTCACTAATAGCTTCGGCCATGGACAAGCTGATATTCTGTTTGTATTTTTGCTTGATAGTCCCACTCAAGACCATTCCAAAACACACCGCAACTTGTCGCTCGGTGGCAAACTGACCGAGTTATAATTCATGAAAGATACCTCAACTTGGTACACCATGTGGTCGGCCCAAACCATATACCGACCAAACGACCGACTTGGAGCACCCTGACCGGGTTGCCCCCATATAATGAAAGTTGCGTCTCTACACGCCCAACTTATGAATATTCTACGCCAAGTCGCTATCTCTTACCGGTAAGCCGGTATTCACCTTCCAAGGGTGATTTTGGTCAAGTGCCATTTCCTGCGACTTGGTCCCCGAATTGGACCATCATCACCTAATATCTCCGTGGTCTTTCAACTCAGCCTCATAAAACTTTCAGGGTAGATAGGTCTCCCCAAGACCTTTCCAACGGTGAGCCGTTTGCCTCGCTCGGCCATCTACAGCCGAAGTTATTAATGGTACTTGGTACCTTACCCTGTTTTTTCCATACTTGTTCGTACTTGGGTACAAACTTTGGATCGCCCATATCTCCACTTTGCAGGCCAGCTAGCACCTTGGCCCCATATACTTTTTTGTTGGTCATGCCATGCACCAAATATAATTGTTCTACGCCAACTTGCTATCTCTTCTCCAACTTGCCGTTATTCTTGGTCCAAGTCCCATTTCATTCGTTTTTGGACCCATTTTGCTATATGTTTCACTAATAGCTTCGGCCATGGACAAGCTGATATTCTGTTTGTATTTTTGCTTGATAGTCCCACTCAAGACCATTCCAAAACACACCGCAACTTGTCGCTCGGTGGCAAACTGACCGAGTTATAATTCATGAAAGATACCTCAACTTGGTACACCATGTGGTCGGCCCAAACCATATACCGACCAAACGACCGACTTGGAGCACCCTGACCGGGTTGCCCCCATATAATGAAAGTTGCGTCTCTACACGCCCAACTTATGAATATTCTACGCCAAGTCGCTATCTCTTACCGGTAAGCCGGTATTCACCTTCCAAGGGTGATTTTGGTCAAGTGCCATTTCCTGCGACTTGGTCCCCAAATTGGACCATCATCACCTAATATCTCCGTGGTCTTTCAACTCAGCCTCATAAAACTTTCAGGGTAGATAGGTCTCCCCAAGACCTTTCCAACGGTGAGCCGTTTGCCTCGCTCGGCCATCTACAGCCGAAGTTATTAATGGTACTTGGTACCTTACCCTGTTTTTTCCATACTTGTTCGTACTTGGGTACAAACTTTGGATCGCCCATATCTCCACTTTGGAGGCCAGCTAGCACCTTGGCCCCATATACTTTTTTGTTGGTCATGCCATGCACCAAATATATTTGTTCTACGCCAACTTGCTATCTCTTCTCCAACTTGCCGTTATTCTTGGTCCAATTCCCATTTCATTCGTTTTTGGACCCATTTTGCTATATGTTTCACTAATAGCTTCGGCCATGGACAAGCTGATTTTCGATTGGTATTTTTCCTTGATAGTCCCACTCAAGACCATTCCAAAACACACCGCAGCTTGTCGCTCGGTGGCAAACTGACCAAGTTATAATTCATGAAAGGTACCTCAACTTGGCACACCACGTGGTCGGCCCAAACCATAAACCAACCAAACGACCGACTTGGAGCACCCTGACCGGGTTGGCCCCATATAATAAAAGTTGCGTCTCTACACGCCCAACTTATGAATATTCTACGCCAAGTCGCTATCTCTTACCGGTAAGCCGGTATTCACCTTCCAAGGGTGATTTTGGTCAAGCGCCATTTCCTGCGACTTGGTCCCCGAATTGGACCATCATCACCTAATATCTCCGTGGTCTTTCAACTCAGCCTCATGAAACTTTCAGGGTAGATAGGTCTCCCCAAGACCTTTCCAACGGTGAGCCGTTTGCCTCGCTCGGCCATCTACAGCCGAAGTTATTAATGGTACTTGGTACCTTACCCTGTTTTTTCCATACTTGTTCGTACTTGGGTACAAACTTTGGATCGCCCATATCTCCACTTTGGAGGCCAGCCAGCACCTTGGCCCCATATACTTTTTTGTTGGTGATACCATGCACCAAATATAATTTTTCTACGCAAGCTTGCTATCTCTTCTCCAACTTGCGGTTATTTTTGACTCAAGTCCCATTTCCATAGTTTTTGGTACCAATTTGCTCTATGTTTCGCTAATAGCTTCGCCCAAGGACTTTGTGATTTTTTGTTCGCATTTTTCCTAAATAGTCCCACTCAAGACTATTCCAAATCACACCTTAGCTTGTCGCTCAGTGCCATACAGCCAGAGTTTTAATTCATGAAAGGTACATCACCTTGGTACACCACGTGGTCGGTCCAAACCATCAACCAACCATATGACCGACTTCGAGTCGAGCTAGCGGCTAGGCTCAATATAATGAAATGCGTGTCTTGATGCGGGCTACTGACGGTCTGAACATTGTAGCTCGCTAGCTCGTCTCTAAACTTGTGTTTTGGTCGAATATTGGGTGTTCATGTACCACTTCGGGTAACATGGACTTTGGTGCAACTTTACCACTTGTGCACTTAATAACTTCCCGGTCATTCAAGTCTTTGCCTTCATACTTTCAGGGTAGTTAGGTCTCGTCGAGACCTTTCCATACATATGCCAAACTCATCGATCGGACATCTATAGCCCGAGTTATTCGCGGTACACCGTACCTTACCCTGTTTTTTCCTCAATTGGGTACAAACCTTGGAACACCCATATCGCCCCTTTAGAGACTAGCTGGCACGTTGGCCTCATATAATGATAAGTGCACCTCAACTAGGGCTACTGACGGTCAGAACATTTCAACTTGCTAGCTCGGGCCCACACTTGTGTTTTTCTCGAATATATGGTTCAAGTGTGCCACTTTGGGCACTTTTGGACATTTTGTCCCCACACAACTTTCTTGCCTTGGTAGATAGGGTCTTGTGATCTTGGGCAAAAAGATGCACCAAGATAAAGTCTAACTTTCGTTCTTGTACCGCAAAGCGCTATCTCAAACACCCGAGGAGATAGAAAGTGATTATGTTCGGTATATCGGTCTTCCATGGCCTACTATGGTAAACCCCTGCAGGTATGCAACCGAAGGTGCTTGGTACATGTATTTGGTGCAATATCGGTGCAAAGTAGGTGTTTCCTTGATCGGGCTATAACTTTCTTGGTTGATGTTGGATTGCTTTGCGGTCTTCGGGGGATAGTTAGGGAACATGTTGGCCAACATTTCCTTATTCCTCAGCCTGGCCGTACCTCTTACCGTCTAGGCGGTATACATGCTCTAAGTTGGAACTTGTGTTCCTTTGGGTAACTTCTCTGACTTTGACGCTTAATAACTTTCGTTCATATGCAGTCTAAGCTCTGCAACTCTCAGGAAAGCTAGTACTACTCATTTCCTTTCCATATCAGTCTTTGGCTTGTCGATCCGATGTCTACAGCCTTACTTATTCACGTTCCCTGTGAAGGTAGGTTTTTGCCCATTTTCCAGTTCATGTGGTAACATTCCCAGACTTTGCCGGCTTTCTCTTCATGTGGTAACTTGCTTGCTCATGTGGTAACTTGGAAGTGTATTTCTGACAGACCCAATCTGGGACTTAGCCGATTTTTCTCTGCATATTATATGGATCCATCACTAGGCCATCTTGCTTGCTCATGTGGTAACTTGGAAGTGTATTTCTGACAGACCCAATCTGGGACTTAGCCGATTTTTCTCTTCATATCATATGGATCCATCACTAGGCCATCTTGCTTGCTTGTGTGGTAACTTGATAGTGTATGTCTGACAGACCCAATCTGGGACTTAGCCGATTTTTCTCTTCATATCATATGGATCCATCACTAGGCCATCTTGCTTGCTTGTGTGGTAACTTGGAAGTGTATTTCTGACAGACCCAATCTGGGACTTAGCCGATTTTTCTCTTCATATTATATGGATCCTGGACTTAGCCGATTTTTCTCTTCATATCATATGGATCCATCACTAGGCCATCTTGCTTGCTTGTGTGGTAACTTGGAAGTGTATTTCTGACAGACCCAATCTGGGACTTAGCCGATTTTTCTCTTCATATCATATGGATCCATCACTAGGCCATCTTGCTTGCTTGTGTGGTAACTTGGAAGTGTATTTCTGACAGACCCAATCTGGGACTTAGCCGATTTTTCTCTTCATATTATATGGATCCTGGACTTAGCCGATTTTTCTCTTCATATCATATGGATCCATCACTAGGCCATCTTGCTTGCTTGTGTGGTAACTTGGAAGTGTATTTCTGACAGACCCAATCTGGGACTTAGCCGATTTTTCTCTTCATATTATATGGATCCTGGACTTAGCCGATTTTTCTCTTCATATCATATGGATCCATCACTAGGCCATCTTGCTTGCTTGTGTGGTAACTTGGAAGTGTATTTCTGACAGACCCAATCTGGGACTTAGCCGATTTTTCTCTTCATATCATATGGATCCATCACTAGGCCAACTTGCTTGCTTGTGTGGTAACTTGATAGTGTATGTCTGACAGACCCAATCTGGGACTTAGCCGATTTTTCTCTTCATATCATATGGATCCATCACTAGGCCATCTTGCTTGCTTGTGTGGTAACTTGGAAGTGTATTTCTGACAGACCCAATCTGGGACTTAGCCGATTTTTCTCTTCATATTATATGGATCCTGGACTTAGCCGATTTTTCTCTTCATATCATATGGATCCATCACTAGGCCATCTTGCTTGCTTGTGTGGTAACTTGGAAGTGTATTTCTGACAGACCCAATCTGGGACTTAGCCGATTTTTCTCTTCATATCATATGGATCCATCACTAGGCCATCTTGCTTGCTTATGTGGTAACTTGGAAGTGTATTTCTGACAGACCCAATCTGGGACTTAGCCGATTTTTCTCTTCATATCATATGGATCCATCACTAGGCCAACTTGCTTGCTTGTGTGGTAACTTGATAGTGTATGTCTGACAGACCCAATCTGGGACTTAGCCGATTTTTCTCTTCATATCATATGGATCCATCACTAGGCCATCTTGCTTGCTTGTGTGGTAACTTGGAAGTGTATTTCTGACAGACCCAATCTGGGACTTAGCCGATTTTTCTCTTCATATTATATGGATCCTGGACTTAGCCGATTTTTCTCTTCATATCATATGGATCCATCATTAGGCCATCTTGCTTGCTTGTGTGGTAACTTGATAGTGTATTTCCGACAGACCCAATCTCGGACTTAGCCGATTTTTCTCTTCATATTATATGGTTCCATCACTAGGCCATCTTGCTTGCTTGTGTGGTATCTTGAAAGTGTATGTCTGACAGACCCAATCTGGGACTTAGCCGATTTTTCTCTTCATATAATATGGATCCTGGACTTAGCCTGTTATTAGGTTATTATATATGGATCCTGGACTTAGCCGATTATTAGGTTATTATATATGGATCCTGGACTTAGCCGATTTTTCTCTTCATATAATATGGATCCGGGACTTAGCCGATTATTAGGTTATTATATATGGATCCTGGACTTAGCCGATATTTCTCTTCATATAATATGGATCCGGGACTTAGCCAATTTTTCTCTTCATATAATATGGATCCGGGACTTAGCCGATTTTTCTCTTCATATAATATGGATCCGGGACTTAGCCAATTTTTCTCTTCATGTGGTAACGTATGCCAATCGCTCACAAGTCATGGGATAAGGGTACTTGTGTTCTTCCATCTTCTAAGTCCCGCACGGGGACATCGTGATCGCCCCAAGTCCGGAATAGCGCCAAGTCAAGCCCCACGGTGGCCGTGCAGGACCTGTTAGCGGCGGCCCCACTGACAGCACTAATCCGGACTTAGAAATTATATCTTTCTAATCGAACACCACACACGCAACACCACCATACCACCATCTCCTTGCAAGTACCTAAGTACCCGCAACTCCATGGTGAAGGCAATGTCACTCCATCACCAACCTCTTTGCATTGCAAGCACTTGCGTACCTACAACACTCCGAAGAAGGCAACGGCGCGCGATGCTCGACTCCACACACCTCACCACACCACACCACCGATGGCCAGCCAGCCAGCCAGCCCAGCTAAGGGCTAACCCACCAACCAACCACCAATGGCCTAGGCCAGCCGGATCCCACCTTCAAGTCCAAGCACAGCCAAGTGCAAGTACCGCCAAGTGTTCACCAACCAACCATCACACCAGGTCAGCCGGCCAGTACCCACCTTCAAGTGCCATTACCCTCGGGTGCAAGCCCAATCAAGTGTTAACCAACCAACCCGGCCAAGGCAGCCAACAGGCCGGCACCCTACAGCACCGACCCGCCATCACCACCTCAACCGTTGACCATGCAAGTGGCCTCGGACAACAGGTGACACCCGAAGTACATCCGAAGAACGTATATCAAGTGTTTGCTCACCAAGTCCTCAACCAACCCCAAGTACCCGGAGGTACCCAGAGTGTTGGATCCGCCAACCCGTCCCGGCACTCCAAGTCCTTGCGAACCCAAAGTGTTTGCCCGGTAGGGCCATTGTATCACAACGCTTGCGACCATGCAAGTGGCCTCGAACAAGGTGACAGGGGTATCTTCACCAAGTTCTCAACCAACCCCAAGTACCCGGAGGTACCCAGAGTGTTGGGTCCGCCAACCACTACCAGCACTCCAAGTCCTCGCGAACATAAAGTGTTTGCCCGGTAGGGCCATTAGACCACAACGCTTGCTAACCATGCAAGTGGTCTCGGACAACAGGTGACACCCGAAGTACATCCGGAGAGTGTACAACAAGTGTTTGTTCACCAAGTCCTCAACCAACCCCAAGTACCCGGAGGTACCCAGAGTGTTGGGTCCGCCAACCACTACCAGCACTCTAAGTCCTCGCGAACCCAAAGTGTTTGCCCGGTAGGGCCATTAGACCACAACGCTTGCTAACCATGCAAGTGGTCTCGGACAACAGGCGATACCCGAAGTACATCCGAAGAGTGTATATCAAGTGTTTGTTCACCAAGTCCTCAACCAACCCCAAGTACCCGGAGGTACCCAGAGTGTTGGATCCGCAAACCCGTCCCGGCACTCCAAGTCCTTGCGAACCCAAAGTGTTTGCCCGGTAGGGCCATTGTATCACAACGCTTGCTACCATGCAAGTGGCCTCGGACAACAGGTGACACCCGAAGTACATCCGGAGAGTGTACAACAAGTGTTTGTTCACCAAGTCCTCAACCAACCCCAAGTACCCGGAGGTACCCAGAGTGTTGGATCCGCCAACCCGTCCCGGCACTCCAAGTCCTTGCGAACCCAAAGTGTTTGCCCGGTAGGGCCATTGAATCACAACGCTTGCTAACCATGCAAGTGGTCTCGGACAACAGGTGACACCCGAAGTACATCCGGAGAGTGTATATCAAGTGTTTGTTCACCAAGTCCTCAACCAACCCCAAGTACCCGGAGGTACCCAGAGTGTTGGATCCGCCAACCCGTCCCGGCACTCTAAGTCCTTGCGAACCCAAAGTGTTTGCCCGGTTGGGCCATTAGATCACAACGCTTGCTAACCATGCAAGTGGTCTGGAGTATAGGTGATACTGACATACCACCGAGGTGGTACATCTAGTATTGGGTCACCAAAACCAAACCAACCCCAAGTATCAACCCGGCATACTCAGAGTGATGGATCCGCCAACCCGTCCCGGCACTCCAAGTCCTTGACGAACCGAAAGTGTTTGCCCGGTAAGGCCATTAGATCACAACGCTTGCTACCCCACGGCG
>NW_026689829.1:0-20000 GCF_943734765.1 Anopheles ziemanni | reverse complement strand
GATCCATGAGCCGAGTGATCCACTGCCGAGGGTGACTAACTTGCGTAAGCCGCCGCTGTGCGCGTATACCCGTTCCCCGTAGGGAGGAGCAAGCCGCCGCTTAGAGACGAAGCATAAAGTGTCCTCATTCCACATAGGGCAAGCTGGATGAATCCATTTTACCCAGGACGGCCGAAGCGGCGTGGACCAGGGGAGAACTGAACCTTATACTTCACACCACAGTAAGTCTACGTGTCCTCTTCCACATAGGGCAAGCTAGAACTAACTATCTTACCCAGGACTGCCGAAGCAGCGTGGACCAGGGGAGGAACACACTTTTCATGGAAACGTAAGGCATCCATGACTGCCATAACGTAAGCCGCCGCTGTGCGCGTATACCCGTTCCCCGTAGGGAGGAGCAAGCCGCCGCTTAGAGACGAAGCATAAAGTGTCCTCATTCCACATAGGGCAAGCTGGATGAATCCATTTTACCCAGGACGGCCGAAGCGGCGTGGACCAGGGGAGAACTGAACTTTATACTTCACACCACAGTAAGTCTACGTGTCCTCTTCCACATAGGGCAAGCTAGAACTAACTATCTTACCCAGGACTGCCGAAGCAGCGTGGACCAGGGGAGGAACACACTTTTCATAGAAACGTAAGGCATCCATGACTGCCATAGTGCGTAAGCCGCCGCTGTGCGCGTAAACCCGTTCCCCGTAGGGAGGAGTCAAGCCGCCGCTTAGAGACGAAGTATGAAGTGTCCTCTTCCACATAGGGCAAGCTAGAATGAACTATCTTACCCAGGACCGCCGAAGCAGCGTGGACCAGGGGAGAACTGAACTTTATACTTCACACCACAGTATTGAGTAATGTGCCCTCTTCCACATAGGGCAAGCTGGAATGTTCCATTTTACCCAGGACGGCCGAAGCGGCGTGGACCAGTGGAGGACTACACAATCATGAGGTTTGATATCGACTTGTGTGTTTCAATAGGATACCGATGGTATGGTTTGAACCGATTTGATTTAGCCATTCTGAAGTCATCACTTGGTTGAAGCGCTGAACTAGGGAGGCATCGTTTACATATATATTGGTTTTCGCATGCTCTACTAGGTTAATGTCATGAGGTTGGCTATCGAGCATGCCCAAGTGATGACTTGATTGTGTGCTTGCTTGAATTCTTCACATTTCATACCATCGGTTAGTTGTCGAATCATTCCTCGATCATAACCTTCGTTCTTGGTTCATGTATGCTCTCTTCCACATAGGGCAAGCTAGAATTAACTATCTTACCCAGGACCGCCGAAGCAGCGTGGACCAGGGGAGAACTATACTTTGTCTTGTATGCCCTCTTCCACATAGGGCAAGCTAGAACTAACTATCTTACCCAGGACCGCCGAAGCAGCGTGGACCAGTGGAGGACTATACTTTGTTCATAACACCACAGTATTGAGTAATGTGCCCTCTTCCACATAGGGCAAGCTAGAATGAACTATCTTACCCAGGACCGCCGGAGCAGTGTGGACCAGTGGAGGACTACACAATCATGAGGTTTGATATCGACTTGTGTGTTTCAATAGGGTACCGATGGTATGTTTTGAACCGATTTGATTTAGCCATTCTGAAGTCATCACTTGGTTGAAGCGCTGAACTAGGGAGGGGCATCGTTTACATATATATTGGTTTTCGCATGCTCTACTAGGTTAATGTCATAGGGTTGGCTATCGAGCATGCCCAAGTGATGACTTGATTGTGTGCTTGCTTGAATTCTTCACATTTCATACCATCGGTTAGTTGTCGAATCATTCCTCGATCATAACCTTCGTTCTTGGTTCATGTATGCTCTCTTCCACATAGGGCAAGCTAGAATTAACTATCTTACCCAGGACCGCCGAAGCAGCGTGGACCAGGGGAGAACTATACTTTGTCTTGTATGCCCTCTTCCACATAGGGCAAGCTAGAACTAACTATCTTACCCAGGACCGCCGAAGCAGCGTGGACCAGTGGAGGACTATACTTTGTTCATTACACCACAGTATTAAGTATGGTGTCCTCTTCCACATAGGGCAAGCTAGAACTAACTATCTTACCCAGGACCGCCGAAGCAGTGTGGACCAGGGGAGGACTATACTTTATACTTCACACACTAGCCATACTGAAGTCATCACTTGGTTGAAGCGCTGAACTACGGCGGGGTAATCGTTTACAGGTTATAATCATATAGCTGCATGCTCATTAGTAGATAATGGAATATTGTATGGCAATATGAGCATGCCCAAGTGATGACTTTGTTTCAAGCTCAACAGGTAGGGTATTGAGTCCTCTTCCACATAGGGCAAGCTAGAATGAACTATCTTACCCAGGACCGCCGGAGCAGCGTGGACCAGTGGAGGACTATACCTTGTCCATTACACCACAGTATTAAGTATTGTGTCCTCTTCCACATAGGGCAAGCTAGAATTAACTATCTTACCCAGGACCGCCGAAGCAGCGTGGACCAGATGAGGACTATACTTTATACTTCACACCACAGTTTTGAGTACGCCTTGCATAAAGTATCTAGTTTGAACCACGAGGGCTCACAATGTAGAACCGCGAGGGCTCTAGTACCGATTCTCTCGGTACGGCTTGGTCCGTGTTCCTTTATGCTTGTACTCTAAGTATTAAGTATTGTGTCCTCTTCCACATAGGGCAAGCTAGAACTAACTATCTTACCCAGGACCGCCGAAGCAGTGTGGACCAGGGGAGGACTATACTTTATACTTCACACACTAGCCATACTGAAGTCATCACTTGGTGGGGGTGAACTACGGCGGTATCTATCGTTTTGGTTCGGTCTATATAGGGTCGCTTGCATGCTCATTCGAATATAATGTAATTGTGTATGGCAATATGAGCATGCCCAAGTGATGACTTTGTTTCAAGCTCAACAGGTAGGGTATTGAGTCCTCTTCCACATAGGGCAAGCTAGAATGAACTATCTTACCCAGGACCGCCGGAGCAGCGTGGACCAGTGGAGGACTCTATACTTTATACTTCACACCACAGTATTGAGTACGACTTGCATAAAGCCCCTAATGAGAACCACGAGGGCTCTCTCAATGTAGAACCACGAGGGCTCTAGTACCGATTCTCTCGGTACGGCTTGGTCCGTGTTCCTTTATGCTTGTACTCTTAGAAAGTCTCAACCCGGAGGTCTTGACTTTGATTGTCATAGTTGGACTACGACGGGGCATCCGACCATTGCTGATCGAACACCCCTGATTCACCATCTTTCGGGTAGGCGGTACGCGTACCTCCGGACGCGGAAGTCTCAACCCGGAGGTCTTGACTTTGATTGTCATAGTTGGACTACGACGGGGTATCCGACTCATCGAATACCCCAGAAGCACACCATCTTTCGGGTAGGCGGTACGCGTACCTCCGGACGCGGAAAGTCTCAACCCGGAGGTCTTGACTTTGGTTGTCATAGTTGGACTATGACGGGGCATCCGACCATTGCTGATCGAACACCCCTGTTACACCATCTTTCGGATAGGCGGTGCGCGACACCACCGACGCGGAAAGTCTCAACCCGGAGGTCTTGACTTTATATTGTTGGATAGTCCTCTTCCACTATAGGGCAAGCTGGAAATATTCCATTTTACCCAGGACTGCCGAGGCAGCGTGGACCAGGGGAGAACTTCACGGAATCTTCAGGCATCCATGATTGCCATAGTGCGTAAGCCGCCGCTGTGTGCGTCAACTCGTTCCCCGTGAGGAGGAGTCTAGCCGCCGCTAAAAGACGAAGCATTAAGTGTCCTCATTCCACTATAGGGCAAGCTAGAATGAACTATCTTACCCAGGACCGCCGAAGCAGCGTGGACCAGGCGAAGACTATACTTTATACTTCACACCACAGTATTGAGTACGACTTGCATAAAGCCCCTAATGAGAACCACGAGGGCTCTCTCAATGTAGAACCACGAGGGCTCTAGTACCGATTCTCTCGGCACGGCTTGGTCCGTGTTCCTTTATGCTTGTACTCGCGGAAAGTCTCAACCCGGAGGTCTTGACTTTGATTGTCATAGTTGGACTACGACGGGGTATCCGACCATTGCTGACCGAACACCCCTGATTCATCATCTTTCGGATAGGAGGTGCGCCCACCTCCGACGCGGAAGTCTCAACCCGGAGGTTCGGACTTAGAGTTTTTCCCATTTAAAAGTTTTTCTCTTAGCCATACTGAAGTCATCACTTGGTGAACGATTGAACTAGGGCGGGTTAATCGTTTATAGGTATCATGTGGTTTGCATGCTCTCTTAGGTTAAGGTCATGTGGTTGGCTATCGAGCATGCCCAAGTGATGACTTTGTTTCACGCTTGCTTGATTTCTTCAAGATTCCCTGTTATATAGTGTAATCATTCGAGAACAGGGAATCTTTGGTTTTGCTCAACAGGTATTGGATGTCAACTTGGTATCTAGATCGCATTAAGTCTCAACCCTTAGGTTCGGACTTGTATAGTGACATCTTGTTACGGTCTTGAGTCTCAACCCGCAGGTTCGGACTACTTAGTGTTTGATCGAATATAATATGGCAACTTGTGCCTAAGTCTCAACCCGCAGGTTCGGACTTCTGTTTATTTGGCCAATGTATGTATAAGGCAACTTGTGCCTAAGTCTCAACCCGCAGGTTCGGACTTGTGTATTTGTTCGAAGTCATGTATAAGGCAACGTGTGCCTAAGTCTCAACCCGCAGGTTCGGACTTGTTAGTGTTTCGTCAACTTTCATATGGCAACTTGTGCCTAAGTCTCAACCCGCAGGTTCGGACTTGTGTATTTGTTCGAAGTCATGTATAAGGCAACTTGTGCCTAAGTCTCAACCCGCAGGTTCGGACTTGTGTATTTGTTCGAAGTCATGTATAAGGCAACGTGTGCCTAAGTCTCAACCCGCAGGTTCGGACTTGTTAGTGTTTCGTCAACTTTCATATGGCAACTTGTGCCTAAGTCTCAACCCGCAGGTTCGGACTTGTGTATTTGTTCGAAGTCATGTATAAGGCAACTTGTGCCTAAGTCTCAACCCGCAGGTTCGGACTTGTGTATTTGTTCGAAGTCATGTATAAGGCAACTTGTGCCTAAGTCTCAACCCGCAAGTTCGGACTTGTGTATTTGTTCGAAGTCATGTATAAGGCAACGTGTGCCTAAGTCTCAACCCGCAGGTTCGGACTTGTTAGTGTTTCGTCAACTTTCATATGGCAACTTGTGCCTAAGTCTCAACCCGCAGGTTCGGACTTGTGTGTTTGTTCGAAGTCATGTATAAGGTAACTTGTGCCTAAGTCTCAACCCGCAGGTTCGGACTTGTGTATTTGTTCAAAGTCATGTATAAGGCAACTTGTGCCTAAGTCTCAACCCGCAGGTTCGGACTTCTATAGTGTTTCGTCAATTATCATATGGCAACTTGTGCCGAAGTCTCAACCCGCAGGTTCGGACTTCTATAGTGTTTCGTCAATTATCATATGGCAACTTGTGCCGAAGTCTCAACCCGCAGGTTCGGACTTCTGGAAGGATCACTTGGCCACTAATGATCCTTCCGCAGGTTCACCTACGGAAACCTTGTTACGACTTTTACTTCCTCTAAATCATCAAGTTCGGTCAACTTCGATAAAGCAGACGCGGTTCACGAGGATCCAGCGAACGATCATCTCCAAAGACCTCACTAAATAATCCATCGGTAGTAGCGACGGGCGGTGTGTACAAAGGGCAGGGACGTATTCAACGCTGGCTGATGACCAGCACTTACTAGAAGTTCCGAGTTCATATGGACCATTGCAATCCATAATCCCTACTAAGTGAGTATTTGAGTGATTTCCCGTTCCTCTCGGAATAGGAGACACGCTGCTACCCACATTGTAGCACGCGTGTAGCCCAGAACATCTAAGGGCATCACGGACCTGTTATCGCTCGATCTCATTTTGCTAAACACAAATTGTCCTGCTAAGCAGCGTACCGTAAGTGCACTTGCGCACACGAACAGCGAAGGTGTCAGGTCATACTCCACCGAAAGGTCCTAACCCGTTCCAATCGGCATCGACGCATTAACGCTGACTGCGTTCTAGTTAGCATATGTGAGTCACGTTCGTTATCGGAATTAACCAGACAAATCAATCCACGAACTAAGAACGGCCATGCACCACTACCCTTAAATTTGAGAAAGAGCTATTAATCTGTCTCACCTCCATAAGTTCGGACCTGGTAAGTTTTCCCGTGTTGAGTCAAATTGAACCGCAAGCTCCATTTCATTGTGGTGCCCTTCCGTCAATTCCTTTAAGTTTCAACTTTGCAACCATACTTCCCCCGGAACCTGACTTTGGTTTCCCGGAAGCTACTGAGAGCACCTGGTTGTAGCGTCTCCCAATTGCTAGTTGGCATCGTTTACGGTTAGAACTAGGGCGGTATCTAATCGCCTTCGATCCTCTAACTTTCGTTCTTGATTAAAGAAAGCATCCTTGACAAATGCCTTCGCTTTAGTTAGTCTTACGACGGTCTACGAATTTCACCTCTCGCGCCGTAATACTAGTGTCCCCAACTACTTCTGTTAATCATTACCTCCGGTCTGAGTACAAACCAATGAAAGATTAGACCAAGGTCGTATTCCATTATTCCATGCAAGATTATTCTAGGGCGTTTGGGCACCCTGCTTTAAGCACTCTAATTTGTTCAAGGTAAACATGAGCGGTCGAGCTCTATGTTACACTTGCACCCGTTGAAGGGCACACCATGACACAGACTTGGTGCCCTACCACACCATTGAGTCGCAACCAGATTCCGACTTGGCCCACCGACCACGGGTTGACCGGGTCGGCGGAGCCGGACTGTGTTGGACAAGTATCAACTTCGAACGTTTTAACCGCAACAATTTTAATATACGCTAGTGGAGCTGGAATTACCGCGGCTGCTGGCACCAGACTTGCCCTCCACTTGATCCTCGTAGAAGGATTTATGCTCTACTCATTCCAATTATGAAACATCATTAAAGAGTTTCATATTGTTATTTCTCGTCACTACCTCCCCGTCCCGGGATTGGGTAATTTACGCGCCTGCTGCCTTCCTTGGATGTGGTAGCCATTTCTCAGGCTCCCTCTCCGGAATCGAACCCTGATTCCCCGTTACCCGTTGCAACCATGGTAGTCCTCTATACTACCATCCATAGTTGATAGGGCAGATATTTGCGAGATCTGTCGTCGGTGCGAGACCATACGATCAGCATCATTATCCAGACTTCAACTCAATGACACGGAGAACCCGCGATTGGTTTGACTAATAAGTGCACCAGTTCCCGCGAGGGTCCTGGCATGTTGCATGTATTAGCTCTAGATTTTCCACAGTTATCCAAGTAACTAGGTTGATGATCTCGTAAATTATAGCTGTTATACTGAGCCTTATGCGGTTTCACATTAAATCTGTTTGTACTTAGACATGCATGGCTTAACCTTTGAGACGAGCGTATATTACTGGTAGGATCAACCAGAATTCCGACTTTGCGTTCGAATGTTCATTGTCCCATTGCACCCGGAGGAGCAAACACCACGTTCTATATGTTGTCAAGTCCGGTAGCACACGGGAGGCGAGCCCCCGTGCGAACCTCATTGCCCTCGTATCACACACACCCGATGCACCGGACAGGCACTTGAGCGGCATTCGACTCCGCTAAGCGCTCGTGCGCCCGATTGTGCATGCGCTGACGGGGCCTTCATACCCCTACCACAGCGACCTTATGCCAAACTTCCATGAATACTTAGGTGAGCTGACAAGGGCCTTCATTTCCCTACCATCAACTAAAGGACACGCTAGGCGCGTCCGATCATTGCAACTGCGGGGCTTTCATACCCCAATCACCACAGTACGCAATTCACCAGAGTTTAATCACAACCCCCCCCCGGACATGGCACACTATTAACTTGCAACAAAACTTAGTGTGTGCCGGGCACATCGGTTCCACAAAATCATTCCCGATGTACCCCAATTGGGGTTGTGAACGCATCCATGGTCCTCTGACACACCCAACCAAGCGTGGATACTACATACCTCAAACACCCAGTACACTAACAGACAAATCAACATATGGTTGCTTTCCCCCAGACATTTGCCAATCACTTGGCACCCGGACGGGAACTCGCTCCTGATTGCGCCATTGCCACCCATTTGCCAAGAGCGAGTTCTGTATGTAGATTTCATTTGGAAAGACAACCGTGTACTGGATATTCTATCCGACGATTACAGATGACGAGTACGAGACTCGACTACACTCACGGATAATACATTTTGGGTCGAGATTGCTTTCGGGGTTTTCGATTGGTCTTGCGCTTGTAAACGTATAACTTTGACTTGTGGTAACCTCGGTATGTTAGTCGATCACGTGGTTGTGAACTGGGTACGGGTGGGCAATCTGTTCACTTGCACTCTGGGTAGGAATATGGTGAGCGCTATAGGTTAAAGATCATGGTATGGTTCCATCGTGATGACTTTCGCTAGATAGTAGGATGTTTGGATAGTTATAACGTTTTTGGCCATTTGTTCATAGTGTTCGGTTCATTGAGGAATTCGATTGGTCTTTGCTTCACACACGTGGTCGATCACTTGGATGTGAACTAGGGTGAGAATAAGGTGTTCACTAGTGCTCTTAGGTTTTGGATCAGTACTGAGCACTTGATTGGTTTCGCATAATATGTATCCATAGTGATGACTCTTTCCAGCTTAAGATTTCGTGACCGGTTTCGAATCCTTCCCACGTTCGCTTTTACTTGGTTAGGTTTTCGAGTGTAGATTTGAAAGCAATCTCATGTATGTATCCCATCTGATATAAGCCACTGACAGTTCATGTCACCTCGTTCAACTCTCGCTGGGTCACAGAAGTATGTTACTGCGCCCATTATCCCTACTCGGATAGGTTCGGTTCGTTCGTTTTATACTACGGTGAGTAAACTCAATTTGTGCATCGCATAGCCATGGAAAGCAAGCTTTCGCGGGCCTCTTCGACTGTTTTGATACGAGCTGTGCCCGTGATGCTTGTCATCCCAGGATACTAGACCCCTTTGGACGACCGCATGACCATCAGAAAGTAAATTCCACGTTCGATTTGGGGTGTGAACCCCGAACATAAAGTCTTTGTGTAGAACCACGAGGGCTCTATAGTACCGATTCTCTCGGTACGCTTGGTCCGTGTTCCTTTATGTTCGTACTCTTGTGAATAAGATTCACGTTCGTTTTGGGATATTTGCTACTGTCACCGTTTGAGTACTATGGGGCTTGAACCCCTAACATAAAGTCTTTGTGTAGAACCACGAGGGTTCTATAGTACCGATTCTCTCGGTACGCTTGGTCCGTGTTCCTTTATGTTCGTACTCTTGTGTGTATAATATTCATGTTCGGTTTGGGATATTTGCTACTTTCACCAGGGTCCCGTTCTTCATACAAGTCTGCCTTGCTAATGTGGTAACTTTATAGTGTAGTTCTGACATCCCAATTTTGGGACTTAGCCGATTTTTCGTATATTTCCATATGACCCATAGGGTCCCTTTCTTCATACAAGCTTGCCTAGGGCGATCGGTCAAAACTTGTCTTACTATTCGATTGGTCTTCGCACTTTCACCCTAGGCAGTTCGCCTAGGTCTGTCTTCTTGAGGAGGCCAAAACCCGAAATAAGGAGGTTCGGCCGACCCTGAAACCTCCCCTGTCTGAACTACACTAACCCGATTTTTCAGGGTCCTCAGCGCCATACAACTTTGCCTAGGTCACTTGTACTCTTGACTTAGGCCATCCGACTTGGTCCGTGTTTCTTCCTAGGGTTCACCTAGGTACTTTGCCTTGCTTGATGTGGTAACTTTTTAGTGTAGTTCAGACATCCTAATTTTGGGACTTAGCCGATTTTTCATGTATTTCCATATGACCCATAGGGTCCCTTTCTTCATACAAGCTTGCCTAGGGCGATCGGTCAAAACTTGTCTTACTATTCGATTGGTCTTCGCACTTTCACCCTAGGCAGTTCGCCTAGGTCTGTCTTCTTGAGGAGGCCAAAACCCGAAATAAGGAGGTCCAGCCGACCCTGAAACCTCCCCTGTCTTAACTACACTAACCCGATTTTTCATGGTCCTTAGCGCCATACAACTTTGCCTAGGTCACTTGTACTCTTGACTTAGGCCATCTGACTTGGTCCGTGTTTCTTCCTAGGGTTCACCTAGGTACTTTGCCTTGCTTGATGTGGTAACTTTTTAGTGTAGTTCAGACATCCCAATTTCGGGACTTAGCCGATTTTTCGTATATTTCCATATGACCCATAGGGTCCCTTTCTTCATACAAGCTTGCCTAGGGCGATCGGTCAAAACTTGTCTTACTATTCGATTGGTCTTCGCACTTTCACCCTAGGCACTTTGCCTAGGTCTGTCTTCTTGAGGAGGCCAAAACCCGAAATAAGGAGGTTCAGCCGACCCAGAAACCTCCCCTGTCTGAACTACACTAACCCGATTTTTCAGGGTCCTCAGCGCCATACAACTTTGCCTAGGTCACTTGTACTCTTGACTTAGGCCATCTGACTTGGTCCGTGTTTCTTCCTAGGGTTCACCTAGGTACTTTGCCTTGCTTGATGTGGTAACTTTTTAGTGTAGTTCAGACATCCCAATTTTGGGACTTAGCCGATTTTTCATGTATTTCCATATGACCCATAGGGTCCCTTTCTTCATACAAGCTTGCCTAGGGCGATCGGTCAAAACTTGTCTTACTATTCGATTGGTCTTCGCACTTTCACCCTAGGCAGTTTGCCTAGGTCTGTCTTCTTGAGGAGGCCAAAACCCGAAATAAGGAGGTTCAGCCGACCCAGAAACCTCCCCTGTCTGAACTACACTAACCCGATTTTTCAGGGTCCTCAGCGCCATACAACTTTGCCTAGGTCACTTGTACTCTTGACTTAGCCCATCTGACTTGGTCCGTGTTTCTTCCTAGGGTTCACCTAGGTACTTTGCCTTGCTTGATGTGGTAACTTTTTAGTGTAGTTCAGACATCCCCATTTTGGGACTTAGCCGATTTTTCATGTATTTCCATATGACCCATAGGGTCCCTTTCTTCATACAAGCTTGCCTAGGGCGATCGGTCAAAACTTGTCTTACTATTCGATTGGTCTTCGCACTTTCACCCTAGGCAGTTTGCCTAGGTGTAGCTTCTTGAGGAGGTCAAAACCCAAAATAAGGAGGTTCAGCCGACCCAAAAACCTCCCCTGTCTAAACTACACTAACCAGATTTTTCAGGGTCCTCACCGTCATACAACTTTGCCTAGGTCACTTGTTCTCTTGACTTAGGCCATCTGACTTGGTCCGTGTTTCTTGCTAGGGTTCACCTAGGTACTTTGCCTTGCTTGATGTGGTAACTTTTTAGTGTAGTTCAGACATCCCAATTTTGGGACTTAGCCGATTTTTCATGTATTTCCATATGACCCATAGGGTCCCTTTCTTCATACAAGCTTGCCTAGGGCGATCGGTCAAAACTTGTCTTACTATTCGATTGGTCTTCGCACTTTCACCCTAGGCAGTTTGCCTAGGTGTAGCTTCTTGAGGAGGTCAAAACCCAAAATAAGGAGGTTCAGCCGACCCAAAAACCTCCCCTGTCTAAACTACACTAACCAGATTTTTCAGGGTCCTCACCGTCATACAACTTTGCCTAGGTCACTTGCACTCTTGACTTAGGCCATCTGACTTGGTCCGTGTTTTTTGCTAGGGTTCACCTAGGTAGTTTGCCTTGCTTGATGTGGTAACTTTTTAGTGTAGTTCTGACATCCCAATTTTGGGACTTAGCCGATTTTTCATGTATTTCCATATGACCCTTAGGGTCCCTTTCTTCATACAAGCTTGCCTAGGGCGATCGGTCAAAACTTGTCTTACTATTCGATTGGTCTTCGCACTTTCACCCTAGGCAGTTTGCCTAGGTGTAGCTTCTTGATGAGGCCAAAACCCAAAATAAGGGGGTTCGGCCGACCCAAAAACCTACCCTGTCTAAACTACACTAACCAGATTTTTCAGGGTCCTCAGCGCCATACAACTTTGCCTAGGTCACTTGTTCTATTGACTTAGGCCATCTGACTTGGTCCGTGTTTCTTCCTAGGGTTCACCTAGGTACTTTGCCTTGCTTGGTGTGGTAACTTTTTAGTGTAGTTCTGACATCCCCATTTTGGGACTTAGCCGATTTTTCGTAAAATACCATATGACCCATCAGGGTCCTTTGCTTCATATAAGTTTGCCTTGCTTGGTATGGTAACATTTGAGTGTAGTTCTGACATCATCATTTTGGGACTTAGCCGATTTTTCGTAAAATACCATATGACCCATATGGGTCCTTTGCTTCATATAAGTTTGCCTTGCTTGGTGTGGTAACTTTTTAGTGTAGTTCTGACATCCCCATTTTGGGACTTAGCCGATTTTTCGTAAAATACCATATGACCCATCAGGGTCCTTGCCTTCATATAAGTTTGCCTTGCTTGGTGTGGTAACACATGAGTGTAGTTCTGACATCCCCATTTTGGGACTTAGCCGATTTTTCGTAAAATACCATATGACCCATCAGGGGCCTTTGCTTCATATAAGTTTGCCTTGCTTGGTGTGGTAACATTTGAGTGTAGTTCTGACATCCTCATTTTGGGACTTAGCCGATTTTTCGTAAAATACCATATGACCCATCATGGTCCTTGCCTTCATATAAGTTTGCCTTGCTTGGTATGGTAACATTTGAGTGTAGTTCTGACATCATCATTTTGGGACTTAGCCGATTTTTCGTAAAATACCATATGACCCATATGGGTCCTTTGCTTCATATAAGTTTGCCTTGCTTGGTGTGGTAACTTTTTAGTGTAGTTCTGACATCCCCATTTTGGGACTTAGCCGATTTTTCGTAAAATACCATATGACCCATCAGGGTCCTTGCCTTCATATAAGTTTGCCTTGCTTGGTGTGGTAACATTTGAGTGTAGTTCTGACATCCCCATTTTGGGACTTAGCCGATTTTTCGATCAATACCATATGACCCATCAGGGTCCTTTGCTTCATATAAGTTTGCCTTGCTTGGTGTGGTAACATTTGAGTGTAGTTCTGACATCATCATTTTGGGACTTAGCCGATTTTTCGTAAAATACCATATGACCCATCAGGGTCCTTGCCTTCATATAAGTTTGCCTTGCTTGGTGTGGTAACACATGAGTGTAGTTCTGACATCCCCATTTTGGGACTTAGCCGATTTTTCGTAAAATACCATATGACCCATCAGGGTCCTTTCCTTCATATAAGTTTGCCTTGCTTGATGTGGTAACATTTGAGTGTAGTTCAGACATCCCCATTTTGGGACTTAGCCGATTTTTCGATCCATACCATATGACCCATCAGGGTCCTTGCCTTCATATAAGTTTGCCTTGCTTGGTGTGGTAACATTTTAGTGTAGTTCTGACATCACCATTTTGGGACTTAGCCGATTTTTCGTAAAATACCATATGACCCATCAGGGTCCTTGCCTTCATATAAGTTTGCCTTGCTTGGTGTGGTAACATTTGAGTGTAGTTCTGACATCATCATTTTGGGACTTAGCCGATTTTTCGTAAAATACCATATGACCCATCAGGGTCCTTTGCTTCATATAAGTTTGCCTTGCTTGGTGTGGTAACACATGAGTGTAGTTCTGACATCATCATTTTGGGACTTAGCCGATTTTTCGTAAAATACCATATGACCCATCAGGGTCCTTTGCTTCATATAAGTTTGCCTTGCTTGGTGTGGTAACACATGAGTGTAGTTCTGACATCATCATTTTGGGACTTAGCCGATTTTTCGTAAAATACCATATGACCCATCAGGGTCCTTTCCTTCATATAAGTTTGCCTTGCTTGATGTGGTAACATTTGAGTGTAGTTCAGACATCCCCATTTTGGGACTTAGCCGATTTTTCGATCCATACCATATGACCCATCAGGGTCCTTGCCTTCATATAAGTTTGCCTTGCTTGGTGTGGTAACATTTTAGTGTAGTTCTGACATCCCCATTTTGGGACTTAGCCGATTTTTCGTAAAATACCATTTGACCCATCAGGGGCCTTTGCTTCATATAAGTTTGCCTTGCTTGGTGTGGTAACATTTGAGTGTAGTTCTGACATCCTCATTTTGGGACTTAGCCGATTTTTCGTAAAATACCATATGACCCATCATGGTCCTTGCCTTCATATAAGTTTGCCTTGCTTGGTATGGTAACATTTGAGTGTAGTTCTGACATCATCATTTTGGGACTTAGCCGATTTTTCGTAAAATACCATATGACCCATATGGGTCCTTTGCTTCATATAAGTTTGCCTTGCTTGGTGTGGTAACTTTTTAGTGTAGTTCTGACATCCCCATTTTGGGACTTAGCCGATTTTTCGTAAAATACCATATGACCCATCAGGGTCCTTGCCTTCATATAAGTTTGCCTTGCTTGGTGTGGTAACATTTGAGTGTAGTTCTGACATCCCCATTTTGGGACTTAGCCGATTTTTCGATCAATACCATATGACCCATCAGGGTCCTTTGCTTCATATAAGTTTGCCTTGCTTGGTGTGGTAACATTTGAGTGTAGTTCTGACATCATCATTTTGGGACTTAGCCGATTTTTCGTAAAATACCATATGACCCATCAGGGTCCTTGCCTTCATATAAGTTTGCCTTGCTTGGTGTGGTAACACATGAGTGTAGTTCTGACATCCCCATTTTGGGACTTGCCGATTTTTCGTAAAATACCATATGACCCATCAGGGTCCTTTCCTTCATATAAGTTTGCCTTGCTTGATGTGGTAACATTTGAGTGTAGTTCAGACATCCCCATTTTGGGACTTAGCCGATTTTTCGATCCATACCATATGACCCATCAGGGTCCTTGCCTTCATATAAGTTTGCCTTGCTTGGTGTGGTAACATTTTAGTGTAGTTCTGACATCACCATTTTGGGACTTAGCCGATTTTTCGTAAAATACCATATGACCCATCAGGGTCCTTGCCTTCATATAAGTTTGCCTTGCTTGGTGTGGTAACATTTGAGTGTAGTTCTGACATCATCATTTTGGGACTTAGCCGATTTTTCGTAAAATACCATATGACCCATCAGGGTCCTTTGCTTCATATAAGTTTGCCTTGCTTGGTGTGGTAACACATGAGTGTAGTTCTGACATCATCATTTTGGGACTTAGCCGATTTTTCGTAAAATACCATATGACCCATCAGGGTCCTTTGCTTCATATAAGTTTGCCTTGCTTGGTGTGGTAACACATGAGTGTAGTTCTGACATCATCATTTTGGGACTTAGCCGATTTTTCGTAAAATACCATATGACCCATCAGGGTCCTTTCCTTCATATAAGTTTGCCTTGCTTGGTGTGGTAACACATGAGTGTAGTTCTGACATCATCATTTTGGGACTTAGCCGATTTTTCGTAAAATACCATATGACCCATCAGGGTCCTTTGCTTCATATAAGTTTGCCTTGCTTGGTGTGGTAACATTTGAGTGTAGTTCTGACATCCCCATTTTGGGACTTAGCCGATTTTTCGATCAATACCATATGACCCATCAGGGTCCTTTGCTTCATATAAGTTTGCCTTGCTTGATGTGGTAACACATGAGTGTAGTTCTGACATCCCCATTTTGGGACTTAGCCGATTTTTCGATCCATCCCATATGACCCATCAGGGTCCTTTTTCTTCATATAAGTTTCCCAAGACTTAGTGCTTTTTTCCTTTGGACACCAATATCACCCTTGCGGGTATCTTTGATCTTCTCACTTTGTATTGGCCGAATGTAGGTCTTGCCATGCCAAACATATAATTGTTCTACACCAAGTCTCTATCTCGTACCGCCAGCTCGGTACATTCGATTAACCTGCCCTTAAGGCACCCGGGACTTAGCCATTTTTTCACATTTTTCATGATTTTGAGGCAACTTTTCTCGACTTTGTCACCTTATATCAACAAGATCCTTTCCCTTTAGCGCTTCACTCTGTTCGTATGATATTTAGCGCTGACTATCACCTTTCTGTCGCTGAGCTCAACTTCTTATTCGGTGCCATAGAGCCAGAGATATTTGGTGTATGCTGTTATAAGGGAAGTTTGTCACTTTTTCAAAGGCCCACTTTGGGACGCCCATATCTCACCTTCAGGTATCTTCGATCTTCTTGTCGTCTATGGACGAAACTTAGGCCTTGTCTTGGCCAACTTATAAATGTTCTACGGCCAAGCCGTATCTCTTACCGCCAGCCCGGTATTCATGGACTTAGTTGGATTTTCGCCTCTCGTGGTAACAATTTCAGACTTTGACTCACAATAACACCCGAACGGTCACATGCTAGCGCTTTGCTTGGTAGGAATTATAGTTAGCGCTACCTTTTCTCTTTCCATCGATACCTTGTTCGTCCCATTCCATGCCATACAGCCGAAGTTATGATGTTTCCCGTTTTCCATATCATGTGGAGCTTATGCTCTGGGAAAACCATCTAACACCTGTACCACCCTTTTGGGTACCACCGATCTCGACACTATGTTCGGGCCAAATATAGGTTATAACATGCCCAACTTATAATTGTTCTACACCAAGTCTCTATCTCTTACCGCCTGCTCGGTATTTTACTCGTAAGTCCAAATTTCACAACTTGTACTTTTTGGCCCAATGTACTCGAGTTTCAATTTTGGTAACATTTTTCGACTTTGACGCTTGATAACTTCCAAATCATGCTAGTTAGCGCTTTGCTTTCATCTAGTCGTATCTAGCGCTGGGTGTTACCTTTCCAAAACATATCCTAGCTTAACAATCCATGCCATACAGCCGGAGCTATATGGTGCACAAGTCAAATCCATTTTAGCCATGTTTCATTTTTGCCAATTTTTGACCACTCGTATCACCCTTCCAGAGTGGTCCGATCTTCTCGCTTTCTATGGCCGACTTTTAGGTCTCGTAGAGGCAAACTTATAAGTATTCTACGTCAACCCGCTATCTCTTACCGCCTGCTCGGTATTCTTGGTCTTGTGTGATTTTTGGCCATTTTGGTATTATTTTTCCACTTTGTCGCTTAATAACTCAGTTTTGCTCAACACTTAGCGCTTCGGTTGTTTGGGATTATAGTTAGCGCTCGGTTCGACCTTTCCAACACTGATCTTAGCTTGTCGATCCGTTCCATACAGCCTGAGTTATTCGCGATACCGTGTTTCAATCCATTTCTCAAGTCTCGTTTTGGTCCAACTTTGAACCAGCCATATCACCCTGATGGGTACCTCCGATCTTCTCGCTCTATATTGGCCAAAGTTAGGTCTTGTGGTAACGTACTTATGATTGTTCTACGCCGTGTTCGTAGCTCTTATCGTTCGCCCTCTATTTTCGATCATAAGGTGAATTTTCGCCTCTAAACCACCATTTTTCACCTTTGCCCTCTAATATGACCGACTTGCTCAACACCTAGCGCTTCGCTTGGTAGGACACATAGCTAGCGCTTGTCAAGACCTTTCCAACGCATATCCAAGCTTTCCGATCCGAGCCATACAGCCTGAGCTATAGGCGATACCGTTTTTCCCATTTTCTTGGTCACATGCACTTTAGGGTACCCCTTTTTGCCTTTGACCCTTAATACCTCCTCCGGGTCACTAGTAGGCGCTTAGCTTGGTAGGAAACATAGCTAGAGCAGGCCTTCACCTTTCCAAAACTGCCGAAAGTGTACCGATCCGACATCTAGAACCAAAGTTATGGTCATTCCCATCATGCTCTACTTTCATGGTCAACCTCCACCAAGCACACCTAGGTTGGACCAACTTTCACCAACTCATCTCGAACCCCAAATTTGCTTCGACCTACTAGGTTTCCCTAGCAAAGTGGCCAAAACATCCATTACAACACGACTGGTCTTTCTGGTGGTCGACCTAGGCGACTTTGTTCGACGACCACCACCCCATGGAACTAAAAGACGTCCCTTGATACGGACCACCGATACATTTTCCGGCCTGTCTAAACTACACTCATCGAAATTTTTTTGGGTCCCCACCGTCATACAAGTTTCCCTAGGTCAAGTTTTTCTTCCGGATCGGCCGCGGACCTCACTTTTCATTATCTAGGGAGGCCATAGGGCCCCAAAAGGGGTTTTTTAAAATTTTCGACACTTTCGACTTTGGTCGGATTTTTTCCGATTTTGGTCCGACCTAGGGACTTGGTGGTCCAAGGAGCCTCGGGACCAAACTTTTTTCTCAGGGGTCCCTACCTCCATACAACTTTGCCTAGGTAAATTTTTTGTTCCAAATCGACCGCGGATTTCACTTTTCAATATCTGGGGCTCGTGTAGAGTCCGAATATGAGGTTTTCTCATTTTTCGACATTTTCGACTTTTTTCGACTTTTTTCGGGTTTTTCGACCTAGGGGTCCGCCGAACAAATTTTGGGTCAAAAATTTTTATTGAACTAGTCGAAAGTACGCAAAAAGATAAGACTTTTTGCCGAAGACACCATGCCCCGGAACCGACTCCTTCCCCTTCAAAATTGGGGACAAACGTGATTTTTGAAACTTTTCCTTAGGGAGCCCAAGACTTAGAAAATTTTCAAATTCTCGATTTTTCGATTGCGAGCTAGCGCTTTGCGGTCTTCGGCAATGTTGTAGATCTCGACGAGATAAGACTTTTTGGTAAAAGGACATTTTGCCCTCCGACCCCTCCTTCCCCCCGCAAATCGCCCCCCAAAGTGCAATTTTTGCATTTTCACCTCTTTGCACGCACTGTTCGGCCCAAATGACCCCTTTCTATGGGTCTGAGCGCTTTGCGGTCTTCGGCAAACTTTTAGAGCGTACCAAGCCCTAATTATAATTGTTCTACACCACCTTCGTACCTCTTCATCCCTGGCCGCTATTCGCGTACCAAGGTAATTTTTGTTCATTTTGTCAACATTTTTCATCTTTGACTGCTTATATCGGCCTTGCCATGAACCGATAGCGCTTCGCTGTGTTCTAACGTAAGACAAGTTGCGGTGTGTTTTGGAATGGTCTTGAGTGGGACTATCAAGCAAAAATACAAACAGAATATCAGCTTGTCCATGGCCGAAGCTATTAGTGAAACATATAGCAAAATGGGTCCGAAAACGAATGAAATGGGACTTGGACCAAGAATAACGGCAAGTTAGAGAAGAGATAGCAAAATGGCGTAGAACAATTATATTTAGTGCATGGTATGACCAAGAAAAAAGTATATGGGGCAAAGGTGCTGGCTGGCCTCCAAAGTGGAGATATGGGCGATACAAAGTTTGTACCCAAGTATGGCAAAAACTGGTAGAGGTACCTTTCATGAATTACTGCTCAGGCTGTATGGCACTTAGCGGGACGCTTGGCTCTGGTATGGAATAGTCTTGAGTGGGACTATCAAGGAAAAATACGAACAAAAAATCACCATGTCCACGGACGAAGGTATTAGCGAAACTTAGAGCGAAATTGCGACCAAGTCGCTGGAATGGCCCTTGGACCAAGTATACCGTCAAGGCGGTACGAGATAGCGAGTTGACGTAGAACATTTATAAGTTTGCCTACAAGAGACAAAAGTTTAGTTATATGGGCCAACCCGCTCAGGGTTGTCCAAGTCGGTCATATGGCTGATCGAAATTTTCGACCAAGTACTGAGAAAACAGGGTAAGGTACCGTGTACCTCGAATAACTTCGGCTGTAGATGTCCGAGCGAGGCGAACGGCATAGCGTTGGAAAGGTCTTGAGGTGCTCTAGGCACCCTGAAAGTATGAGAAAGCTATCTGGAAAACTTGTGGAGATATTAGAGAAACATAGGGCCCAAAAGATACCAAGTCGCAGGAAATGGGCCCTCCATGAACACCCTAAAATCCCAATTACGGCTAAGTTGCAGGCCAGCTAGCGAAGTGAAATGTTCTAGGCATAACTAGAACACGTTAAGGCGCAACTTTTTGAATAAGAACTTTTTTCGATATCTGGTCCCCAAAGGGGGGATATGGGCGATCCAAGGATTTT
>NW_026689828.1:105000-176605 GCF_943734765.1 Anopheles ziemanni | reverse complement strand
GGTCTTTCAACTCAGCCTCATGAAACTTTCTGGGTAGATAGGTCTCCCCAAGACCTTTCCAACGGTATGTGATTTGCCTCGCTAGGCCATCCACAGCCGAAGTTATTCATGGTACTTGGTACCTTACCCTGTTTTCACCATACTTGTTCGTACTTGGGTGCAAAACATGAATCACCCATATCTCCACTTTGGGGGCCAGCTACCGCCTTGTCCCCATATACTTTTTTGTTGGTCATATTATGCACAGTTTATAAATATTCTACGCCAACTTGCTACCTCGTCTCCAACTTGCCGTTATTCTTGGTTCAAGTCCCATTTCATTCGTTTTTGGACCCTTGTTGCTCTATGTTTCACTAATAGCTTCGCCCACCAACATGCTGATTTTCTGTTCGTATTTTTCCTTAATAGTTCCACTCAGGACCATTCCAAAACACACCGCAACTTGTCGCTCGGTGGCAAACTGACCGAGTTATAATTCATGAAAGGTACCTCACCTTGGTACACCACGTGGTCGGCCAAAACCATAAACCGACCAAACGACCGACTTGGAGCACCCTGACCGGGTTGCCCCCGTATAATGAAAGTTGCGTCTTTACACGCCCAACTTATGAATATTCTACGCCAAGTCGCTATCTCTTACCGGTAAGCCGGTATTCACCTTCCAAGCGTGATTTTGGTCAAGTGCCATTTCCTGCGACTTGGTCCCCGAATTGGACCATCATCACCTAATATCTCCGTGGTCTTTCAACTCAGCCTCATGAAACTTTCAGGGTAGATAGGTCTCCCCAAGACCTTTCCAACGGTATGTGATTTGCCTCGCTAGGCCATCTACAGCCGAAGTAATTCATGGTACTTGGTACCTTACCCTGTTTTCACCATACTTGTTCGTACTTGGGTGCAAAACATGAATCACCCATATCTCCACTTTGGGGCCAGCTACCGCCTTGTCCCCATATACTTTTTTGTTGGTCATATTTTGCACAGTTTATAAATATTCTACGCCAACTTGCTACCTCGTCTCCAACTTGCCGTTATTCTTGGTTCAAGTCCCATTTCATTCGTTTTTGGACCCTTGTTGCTCTATGTTTCACTAATAGCTTCGCCCACCAACATGCTGATTTTCTGTTCGTATTTTTCCTTAATAGTTCCACTCAGGACCATTCCAAAACACACCGCAACTTGTCGCTCGGTGGCAAACTGACCGAGTTATAATTCATGGAAGGTACCTCACCTTGGTACACCACGTGGTCGGCCCAAACCATAAACCGACCAAACGACCGACTTGGAGCACCCTGACCGGGTTGCTTCCATATAAGGAAAGTTGCGTCTCGACCCGCCCAACGTATGAATATTCTACGCCAAGTCGCTATCTCTTACCGGTCAGCCGGTAATCACCTTTCAAGGGTGGTTTTGGTCAAGTGCCATTTCCTGCGACTTGGTCCCCGAATTGGACCATCATCACCTAATATCTCCGTGGTCTTTCAACTCAGCCTCATGAAACTTTCAGGGTAGATAGGTCTCCCCAAGACCTTTCTAACGATATGCGCTTTGCCTCGCTCGGCCATCGACAGCCGAAGTTATTCATGGTACTTGGTACCTTACCCTGTTTTCACCATACTTGTTCGTACTTGGGTGCAAAACATGAATCACCCATATCTCCACTTTGGGGGCCAGCTACCGCCTTGTCCCCATATACTTTTTTGTTGGTCATATTATGCACAATTTATAAATATTCTACGCCAACTTGCTACCTCGTCTCCAACTTGCCGTTATTCTTGGTTCAAGTCCCATTTCATTCGTTTTTGGACCCTTGTTGCTCTATGTTTCACTAATAGCTTCGCCCACCAACATGCTGATTTTCTATTCGTATTTTTCCGTAATAGTTCCTTTCAATACCATTCCAAATCAAACCGCAACTTGTCGCTCGGTGGCAAACTGACCGAGTTATAATTCATGAAAGGTACCTCTACCTGCTACAGCACATGGTCGGCCCAAACCATAAACCGACCAAACGACCGACTTGGAGCACCCTGACCGGGTTGCTCCCATATAATGAAAGTTGCGTCTTCCAACGTCCAACATATAAATATTCTACGACAAGTCGCTATCTCTTATCGGTCAGCCGGTATTCACGACCCAAAGGTGAAAATGTATGGAGAGCGTTCACACAATTCCGGACGAATTTTGTAAACGTGTTTTTCCGTTTTCTCTCAATTGCGGGCGAACTAAGCGTCGGATCGAAAAAAACCCAAAAGTAAAATGTGTTTAAAAACCCGATTTCTACATTATTGCCGAAGACACCAAAGCGCTATCTCGAAATTTTAAAAATCGATCGAAAATGTATGGACGGCGTTCACAAAATTCGTCCGGAATTTTGTAAACGTGTTTTTTCGTTTTCTCGCGATTGCGGGCGAACCAAGCGACGGATCGAAAAAAACCCAAAAGTAAAATGTGTTTAAAAACCCGATTTCTACATTATTGCCGAAGACACCAAAGCGCTATCTCGAAATTTTAAAAATCGATCGAAAATGTATGGACGGCGTTCACAAAATTCGTCCAGAATTTTGTAAACGTGTTTTTTCCGTTTTCTCTCAATTGCGGGCGAACTAAGCGTCGGATCGAAAAAATCCCAAAAGTAAAATGTGTTTAAAAACCCGATTTCTACATTATTGCCGAAGACACCAAAGCGCTATCTCGAAATTTTAAAAATCGATCGAAAATGTATGGACGGCGATCACAAAATTCGTCCGGAATTTTGTAAACGTGTTTTTTCCGTTTTCTCTCGATTGCGCGCGAACTATGCGTCGGATCGAAAAAAACCCAAAAGTAAAATGTGTTTAAAAACCCGATTTCTACATTATTGCCGAAGACACCAAAGCGCTATCTCGAAATTTTAAAAATCGATCGAAAATGTATGGACGGCGTTCACAAAATTCGTCCGGAATTTTGTAAACGTGTTTTTTCGTTTTCTCGCGATTGCGGGCGAACCAAGCGACGGATCGAAAAAAACCCAAAAGTAAAATGTGTTTAAAAACCCGATTTCTACATTATTGCCAAAGACACCAAAGCGCTATCTCGAAATTTTAAAAATCGATCGAAAATGTATGGACGGCGTTCACAAAATTCGTCCGGAATTTTGTAAACGTGTTTTTCCGTTTTCTCTCGATTGCGCGCGAACTATGCGTCGGATCGAAAAAAACCCAAAAGTAAAATGTGTTTAAAAACCCGATTTCTACATTATTGCCGAAGACACCAAAGCGCTATCTCGAAATTTTAAAAATCGATCGAAAATGTATGGACGGCGTTCACAAAATTCCGGACGAATTTTGTAAACGTGTTTTTTCGTTTTCTCGCGATTGCGGGCGAACCAAGCGACGGATCGAAAAAAACCCAAAAGTAAAATGTGTTTAAAAACCCGATTTCTACATTATTGCCGAAGACACCAAAGCGCTATCTCGAAATTTTTAAAATCGATTGAAATTGTATGGAGAGAGGATTGTTTTTTGAAGCCTGTCGAAAATACACTCACCGAGCCGTTTTTTGTATCGACCGACATACAAGTTTGCCTAGCTAACTTTTTCTTCCGGATTGGCCGCGGACCTCACTTTTCATTATCTAGGGGTGCCATAGACCACCAAAAGAGGCTTTTTAACATTTTCAACAATTTTGACTTTTTCGGATTTTTAATGTAAGGGGACTCGGGGCGACTTTTTCCGAGTCTGTCTAAAATACACTTACCAGATTTTTCAAAGGTGCGGACCGTCATACAAGTTTGCCTAGGTCAATTTTTTGTTCCAAATCGATCGCGGGTTTCACTTTTCAATATTTAGGGCTCGAGTAGAGTACGAATATAGGGTTTTCTCATTTTTCGACATTTTCGACTTTTTTGGGATTTTTTCGGGTGTATCGAGCTTCGGCATAGCCATACCGTTTGTGTTTCTCAATTTTTTATTTGACGAGTCGTAAGTACTCGAGTAGATGAAACTTTTTGCCGAAGACACCATGCCTCGGAAACGACTCCTTCATGCTCAAAATTGGGACCAAAGGTGATTTTTGTTACCTTTCCTTAGGGGGCCCAACACTTAGAAAATTTTCAAAATCGCGATTTTCCGATTGCGAGCTAGCGCTTTGCGGTCTTCGGCAATGTTTTAGATCTTGATGAGATAAGACTTTTTGGCCATGAGACATTTACCCCTCCGACCCCTCCTTCCCCCCGCAAATCGCCCCACAAAGTGCAATTTTTGCTTTTTCACCTCTTTGCACGCACTGTTCGGCCCAAATGGCCACTTTCTATGGGTCTGAGCGCTTTGCGGTCTTCGGCAAACTTATAGATCGTACCAATTCCTAATTATAATTATTCCCCACCACCTTCGTACCTCTTCATCCCTGGCCACTATTCGCGTACCAAGGTAATTTTTGTTCATTTTGTCAACATTTTTCATTTTTGACTGCTTATATCGGCCTTGCCATGAACCGATAGCGCTTCGCTGTGTTCTAACGTAAGTTAGTACTACTCAATACCTTTACAAATCATGTCTTAGATTGTCATTTGCTTGCATACAGCCGGAGCTATGAGCGATACCGTAAAAAGTACCGAAACTTGGAAAAATCTTTGGATCGCCCATATCCCCCCTTTGGGGGCCAGATATCGAAAAAAGTTCTGATTCAAAAAGTTGCGCATCAACGTGTTCTAGTTATGTCTAGAACATTTCACTTCGCTAGCTGGCCTGCAACTTAGCCGTAATTGGGATTTTAGGGTGTTCTTGGAGGGCCCATTTCCTGCGACTTGGTATCTTTTGGGCCCTATGTTTCGCTAATATCTCCACGAGTTTTCCAGATAGCGTTCTCATACTTTCAGGGTGTTTAAAGCACTTCAAGACCTTTCCAACGCTATGCCGTTTGCTTCGCTCGGACATCTACAGCCGAAGTTATTCGAGGTACTTGGTACCTTACCCTGTTTTCTCAGTACTTGGTCGAAAATTTCGATCAGCCATATGACCGACTTGGACAACCCTGGGCGGGTTGACACCATATAACTAAACTTTTGTCTCGTAAAGGCAAACTTATAAATGTTCTACGTCAACTCGCTATCTCGTACCGCCTTGACGGTATACTTGGTTCAAGGGCCATTTCCAGCGACTTGGTCGCAATTTCGCTCTAAGTTTCGCTAATACCTTCGTCCGTGGACATGGTTATTTTTTGTTCGTATTTTTCCTTGATAGTCCCACTCAGGACTATTCCATACCAGAGTCAAGCGTCCCGCTAAGTGCCATACAGCCTGAGTTATAATTCATGAAAGGTACCTCTACCAGTTTTTGCCATACTTGGGTGCAAACCATGAATCACCCATATCTCCACTTTGGAGGCCAGCTACCGCCTGGGCCACATATACTTTTTTGTTGGTCATACCATGCACAGTTTATAATTGTTCTACGCCAACTAGCTATCTCTTCTCCAACTTGCCGTTATTCTTGGTCCAAGTCCCATTTCGTTCGTTTTTGGACCCATTTTGCTATATGATTCACTAATAGCTTCGGCCATGGACAAGCTGATTTTCTATTTTTATTTTTCCTTGATAGTTCCACTCAAAATCATTCCAAAACACCCCGCAACTTGTCGCTCGGTGGCAAACTGACCGAGTTATAATTCATGAAAGGTACCTCAATTTGGTACACCACGTGGTCGGCCCAAAACATAAACCGACCAAACGACCGACTTGAAGCACCCTGACCGGGTTGCCCCCATATAATGAAAGATGCGTCTATACCTGCCAAACGTATGAATATTCTACGCCAAGTCGCTTTCTCTTACCGGTCAGCCGGTATTCACCTTTCAAGGGTGGTTTTGGTCAAGTGCCATTTCCTGCGACTTGGTCCCCGAATTGGACCATCATCACCTAATATCTCCGTGGTCTTTCAACTCAGCCTCATGAAACTTTCAGGGTAGATAGGTCTCCCCAGGACCTTTCCAACGGTATGCCGTTTGTCTTGCTCGGCCATCTACAGCCGAAGTTATTAATGGTACTTGGTACCTTACCCTGTTTTTTCCATACTTGTTCGTACTTGGGTACAAACTTTGGATCGCCCATATCTTCACTTTGGAGGCCAGCCAGCACCTTGGCCTCATATACTTTCTTGTTGGTCAAACCATGCACCAAATATAATTGTTCTACGCCAACTTGCTATCTCTTCTCCAACTTGCAGTTATTCTTGGTCCAAGTCCCATTTCATTCGTTTTCGGACCCATTTTGCTATATGTCTCACTAATAGCTTCGGCCATTGACAAGCTGATTTTTTATTTGTATTTTTCCTTGATAGTCCTACTTAAGATCATTCCAAAACACAACGCAACTTGTCGCTCGGTGGCAAACTGACCGAGTTATAATTCATGAAAGGTACCTCTACCTGGTACAGCACATGGTCGGCCCAAATCATAAACCGACCAAACGACCGACTTGGAGCACCCTGACCGGGTTGCTTCCATATAATGAAAGTTGCGTCTCTACCCGCCCAACGTATGAATATTCTACGCCAAGTCGCTATCTCTTACCGGTCAGCCGGTAATCACCTTTCAAGGGTGGTTTTGGTCAAGTGCCATTTCCTGCGACTTGGTCCCCGAATTGGACCATCATCACCTAATATCTCCGTGGTCTTTCAATTCAGCGTCATGAAACTTTCAGGGTAGATAGGTCTCCCCAAGACCTTTCCAACGATATGCGCTTTGCCTCGCTCGGCCATCGACAGCCGAAGTTATTCATGGTACTTGGTACCTTACCCTGTTTTCACCATACTTGTTCGTACTTGGGTGCAAAACATGAATCACCCATATCTCCACTTTGGGGGCCAGCTACCGCCTTGTTCCCATATACTTTTTTGTTGGTCATATAATGCACAGTTTATAAATATTCTACGCCAACTTGTTACCTCGTCTCCAACTTGCCGTTATTCTTGGTCCAAGTCCCATTTCATTCGTTTTTGGACCTTTGTTGCTCTATGTTTCACTAATAGCTTCGCCCACCAACATGCTGATTTTCTATTCTTTTTTTTCCTTGATAGTCCCACTTAGCACCATTAAAAAACACGCTGCAACTTGTCGCTCGGTGGCAAACTGACCGAGTTATAATTCATGGAAGGTACCTCAACCTGCTACAGCACATGGTCGGCCCAAACCATAAACCGACCAAACGACCGACTTGAAGCACCCTGATCGGGTTGCTCCAATATAATGAAAGTTGCGTCTCAAGCCGTAAAACGTATGAATATTCCACGCCAAGTCGCTATCTCTTACCGGTCAGCCGGTAATCACCTTTCAAGGGTGATTTTGGTCAAGTGCCATTTCCTGCGACTTGGTCCCCGAATTGGACCATCATCACCTAATATCTCCGTGATCTTTCAACTCAGCCTCATGAAACTTTTAGGGTAGATAGGTTTCCCCAAGACCTTTCCAACGATATAGAAATTGTCTCGCTAGGCCGTCTACAGCCGAAGTTATTAATGGTACTTGGTACCTTACCCTGTTTTCACCATACTTGTTCGTACTTGGGTGCAAAACATGAATCACCCATATCTGCACTTTGGGGGCCAGCTACCGACTTGTCCCCATATACTTTTTTGTTGGTCATATTATGCACAGTTTATAAATATTCTACGCCAACTTGCTACCTCGTCTCCAACTTGCCGTTATTCTTGGTCCAAGTCTCATTTCATTAGTTTTTGAACCCTTGTTGCTCTATGTTTCACTAATAGCTTCGCCCACCAACATGCTGATTTTCTATTCGTATTTTTCCGTAATAGTTCCTTTCAAGACCATTCCAAATTATACCGCAACTTGTCGCTCGGCGGCAAACTGACCGAGTTATAATTCATGAAAGGTACCTCTACCTGGTACAGCACATGGTCGGCCCAAAACATAAACCGACCAAACGACCGACTTGGAGCACCCTGACCGGGTTGCTCCCATATAATGAAAGTTGCGTCTTCCAACGTCCAACATATAAATATTCTACGACAAGTCGCTATCTCTTATCGGTCAGCCGGTATTCACGACCCAAAGGTGAAAATGTATGGAGAGCGTTCACAAAATTCAGGACGAATTTTGTAAAAGTGTTTTTCCGTTTTCTCTCAATTGCGGGCGAACTAAGCGTCGGATCGAAAAAAACCCAAAAGTAAAATGTGTTTAAAAACCCGATTTCTACATTATTGCCGAAGACACCAAAGCGCTATCTCGAAATTTTAAAAATCGATCGAAAATGTATGGACGGCGATCACAAAATTCCGGACGAATTTTGTGAACGTGTTTTTCCGTTTTCTCTCGATTGCGCGCGAACTATGCGTCGGATCGAAAAAAACCCAAAAGTAAAATGTGTTTAAAAACCCGATTTCTACATTATTGCCGAAGACACCAAAGCGCTATCTCGAAATTTTAAAAATCGATCGAAAATGTATGGACGGCGTTCACAAAATTCGTCCAGAATTTTGTAAACGTGTTTTTCCGTTTTCTCTCAATTGCGGGCGAACTAAGCGTCGGATCGAAAAAAACCCAAAAGTAAAATGTGTTTAAAAACCCGATTTCTACATTATTGCCGAAGACACCAAAGCGCTATCTCGAAATTTTAAAAATCGATCGAAAATGTATGGACGGCGTTCACAAAATTCGTCCGGAATTTTGTAAACGTGTTTTTCCGTTTTCTCGCGATTGCGGGCGAACCAAGCGACGGATCGAAAAAAACCCAAAAGTAAAATGTGTTTAAAAACCCGATTTCTACATTAATGCCGAAGACACCAAAGCGCTATCTCGAAATTTTAAAAATCGATCGAAAATGTATGGACGGCGATCACAAAATTCCGGACGAATTTTGTAAACGTGTTTTTTCGTTTTCTCTCGATTGCGCGCGAACTAAGCGTCGGATCGAAAAAAACCCAAAAGTAAAATGTGTTTAAAAACCCGATTTCTACATTATTGCCGAAGACACCAAAGCGCTATCTCGAAATTTTAAAAATCGATCGAAAATGTATGGACGGCGTTCACAAAATTCGTCCGGAATTTTGTAAACGTGTTTTTTCGTTTTCTCGCGATTGCGGGCGAACCAAGCGACGGATCGAAAAAAACCCAAAAGTAAAATGTGTTTAAAAACCCGATTTCTACATTATTGCCGAAGACACCAAAGCGCTATCTCGAAATTTTTAAAATCGATTGAAATTGTATGGAGAAAGGATTGTTTTTTGAAGCCTGTCGAAAATACACTCACCGAGCCGTTTTTTGTATCGACCGACATACAAGTTTGCCTAGCTAACTTTTTCTTCCGGATTGGCCGCGGACCTCACTTTTCATTATCTAGGGGTGCCATAGACCACCAAAAGAGGCTTTTTAACATTTTCAACAATTTTGACTTTTTCGGATTTTTAATGTAAGGGGACTCGGGGCGACTTTTTCCGAGTCTGTCTAAAATACACTTACCAGATTTTTCAAAGGTGCGGACCGTCATACAAGTTTGCCTAGGTCAATTTTTTGTTCCAAATCGATCGCGGGTTTCACTTTTCAATATTTAGGGCTCGAGTAGAGTACGAATATAGGGTTTTCTCATTTTTCGACATTTTCGACTTTTTTGGGATTTTTTCGGGTGTATCGAGCTTCGGCATAGCCATACCGTTTGTGTTTCTCAATTTTTTATTTGACTAGTCGTAAGTACTCGAGTAGATGAAACTTTTTGCCGAAGACACCATGCCTCGGAAACGACTCCTTCATGCTCAAAATTGGGACCAAAGGTGATTTTTGTTACCTTTCCTTAGGGGGCCCAACACTTAGAAAATTTTCAAAATCGCGATTTTCCGATTGCGAGCTAGCGCTTTGCGATCTTCGGCAATGTTTTAGATCTTGATGAGATAAGACTTTTTGGCCATGAGACATTTACCCCTCCGACCCCTCCTTCCCCCCGCAAATCGCCCCACAAAGTGCAATTTTTGCTTTTTCACCTCTTTGCACGCACTGTTCGGCCCAAATGGCCACTTTCTATGGGTCTGAGCGCTTTGCGGTCTTCGGCAAACTTATAGATCGTACCAATTCCTAATTATAATTATTCCACCATACCTTCGTACCTCTTCATCCCTGGCCGCTATTCGCGTACCAAGGTAATTTTTGTTCATTTTGTCAACATTTTTCATTTTTGACTGCTTATATCGGCCTTGCCATGAACCGATAGCGCTTCGCTGTGTTCTAATGTAAGTTAGTACTACTCAATACCTTTCCAAATCATGTCTTAGATTGCCATTTGCTTGCATACAGCCGGAGCTATGAGCGATACCGTAAAAAGTACCGAAACTTGGAAAAATCGTTGGATCGCCCATATCCCCCCTTTGGGGGCCAGATATCGAAAAAAGTTCTGATTCAAAAAGTTGCGCATCAACGTGTTCTAGTTATGTCTAGAACATTTCACTTCGCTAGCTGGCCTGCAACTTAGCCGTAATTGGGATTTTAGGGTGTTCTTGGAGGGCCCATTTCCTGCGACTTGGTATCTTTTGGGCCCTATGTTTCGCTAATATCTCCACGAGTTTTCCAGATAGCGTTCTCATACTTTCAGGGTGTTTAGAGCACTTCAAGACCTTTCCAACGCTATGCCGTTTGCTTCGCTCGGACATCTACAGCCGAAGTTATTCGAGGTACTTGGTACCTTACCCTGTTTTCTCAGTACTTGGTCGAAAATTTCGATCAGCCATATGACCGACTTGGACAACCCTGGGCGGGTTGACCCCATATAACTAAACTTTTGTCTCGTAAAGGCAAACTTATAAATGTTCTACGTCAACTCGCTATCTCGTACCGCCTTGACGGTATACTTGGTTCAAGGGCCATTTCCAGCGACTTGGTCGCAATTTCGCTCTAAGTTTCGCTAATACCTTCGTCCGTGGACATGGTTATTTTTTGTTCGTATTTTTCCTTGATAGTCCCACTCAGGACTATTCCATACCAGAGTCAAGCGTCCCGCTAAGTGCCATACAGCCTGAGTTATAATTCATGAAAGGTACCTCTACCAGTTTTTGCCATACTTGGGTGCAAACCATGAATCACCCATATCTCCACTTTGGAGGCCAGCTACCGCCTGGGCCACATATACTTTTTTGTTGGTCATACCATGCACAGTTTATAATTGTTCTACGCCAACTTGCTATCTCTTCTCCAACTTGCCGTTATTCTTGGTCCAAGTCCCATTTCGTTCGTTTTTGGACCCATTTTGCTATATGATTCACTAATAGCTTCGGCCATGGACAAGCTGATTTTCTATTTTTATTTTTCCTTGATAGTTCCACTCAAAATCATTCCAAAACACCCCGCAACTCGTCGCTCGGTGGCAAACTGACCGAGTTATAATTCATGAAAGGTACCTCAATTTGGTACACCACGTGGTCGGCCCAAAACATAAACCGACCAAACGACCGACTTGAAGCACCCTGACCGGGTTGCCCCCATATAATGAAAGATGCGTCTATACCTGCCAAACGTATGAATATTCTACGCCAAGTCGCTTTCTCTTACCGGTCAGCCGGTATTCACCTTTCAAGGGTGGTTTTGGTCAAGTGCCATTTCCTGCGATTTGGTCCCCGAATTGGACCATCATCACCTAATATCTCCGTGGTCTTTCAACTCAGCCTCATGAAACTTTCAGGGTAGATAGGTCTCCCCAAGACCTTTCCAACGATATGCCAATTGTCTCGCTAGGCCATCTACAGCCGAAGTTATTAAAGGTACTTGGTACCTTACCCTGTTTTCACCATACTTGTTCGCACTTGGGTACACACTTTTTATCGCCCATATCACCGCTTTGGAGGCCAGCCAGCGCCTTGGCCCCATATACTTTTTTGTTGGTTTTACCATGCACAATTTATAATTGTTCCACGTCAACTTGCTACCTCGTCTCCAACTTGCCGTTATTCTTGGTCCAAGTCCCATTTCGTTCGTTTTTGGACCCATTTTGCTATATGATTCACTAATAGCTTCGGCCATGGACAAGCTGATTTTCTATTTTTATTTTTCCTTGATAGTTCCACTCAAGACCATTCCAAAACACCCCGCAACTCGTCGCTCGGTGGCAAACTGACCGAGTTATAATTCATGAAAGGTACCTCTACCTGGTACAGCACATGGTCGGCCCAAAACATAAACCGACCAAACGACCGACTTGCAGCACCCTGATCGGGTTGCTCCCATATAATGAAAGTTGCGTCTTTCAACGTCCAACATATAAATATTCTACGCCAAGTCGCTATCTCTTACCGGTCAGCCGGTATTCATCTTTCAAGGGTGATTTTGGTCAAGTGCCATTTCCTGCGACTTGGTCCCCGAATTGGACCATCATCACCTAATATCTCCGTGGTCTTTCAACTCAGCCTCATGAAACTTTCAGGGTAGATAGGTCTCCCCAAGACCTTTCCAACGGTATGCCGTTTGTCTTGCTCGGCCATCTACAGCCGAAGTTATTAATGGTACTTGGTACCTTACCCTGTTTTTTCCATACTTGTTCGTACTTGGGTACAAACTTTGGATCGCCCATATCTCCACTTTGGAGGCCAGCCAGCACCTTGGCCTCATATACTTTCTTGTTGGTCATACCATGCACCAAATATAATTGTTCTACGCCAACTTGCTATCTCTTCTCCAACTTGCAGTTATTCTTGGTCCAAGTCCCATTTCATTCGTTTTCGGACCCATTTTGCTATATGTCTCACTAATAGCTTCGGCCATTGACAAGCTGATTTTTTATTTGTATTTTTCCTTGATAGTCCCACTTAAGATCATTCCAAAACACAACGCAACTTGTCGCTCGGTGGCAAACTGACCGAGTTATAATTCATGAAAGGTACCTCTACCTGGTACAGCACATGGTCGGCCCAAAACATAAACCGACCAAACGACCGACTTGGAGCACCCTGACTGGGTTGCCCCCATATAATGAAAGTTGCGTCTTCCAACGTCCAACATATAAATATTCTACGACAAGTCGCTATCTCTTATCGGTCAGCCGGTAATCACCTTTCAAGGGTGATTTTGGTCAAGTGCCATTTCCTGCGACTTGGTCCCCGAATTGGACCATCATCACCTAATATCTCCGTGGTCTTTCAATTCAGCCTCATAAAACTTTCAGGGTAGATAGGTCTCCCCAAGACCTTTCCAACGATATGCCAATTGTCTCGCTAGGCCATCTACAGCCGAAGTTATTCATGGTACTTGGTACCTTACCCTGTTTTCACCATACTTGTTCGTACTTGGGTGCAAAACATGAATCACCCATATCTCCACTTTGGGGGCCAGCTACCGCCTTGTCCCCATATACTTTTTTGTTGGTTATGTTATGCACAATTTATAAATATTCTACGCCAACTTGCTACCTCGTCTCCAACTTGCCGTTATTCTTGGTTCAAGTCCCATTTCATTCGTTTTTGGACCCTTGTTGCTCAATGTTTCACTAATAGCTTCGCCCACCAACATGCTGATTTCCTATTCGTATTTTTCCGTAATAGTTCCTTTCAAGACCATTCCAAATCATATCGTGACTTGTCGCTCGGTGGTAAACTGACCGAGTTATAATTCATGAAAGGTACCTCAACCTGGTACAGCACATGGTCGGCCCAAACCATAAACCGACCAAACGACCGACTTGGAGCACCCTGATCGGGTTGCTCCCATATAATAAAATTTGCATCTAAACCCGCCCAACGTATGAATATTCTACGACAAGTCGCTATCTCTTACCGTTCAGCCGGTATTCACCTTTCAAGGGTGGTTTTGGTCAAGTGCCATTTCCTGCGACTTGGTCCCCGAATTGGACCATCATCACCTAATATCTCCGTGATCTTTCAATTCAGCGTCATGAAACTTTCAGGGTAGATAGGTCTCCCCAAGACCTTTCCAACGGTATGCCGTTTGTCTTGCTCGGCCATCTACAGCCGAAGTTATTAATGGTACTTGGTACCTTACCCTGTTTTTTCCATACTTGTTCGTACTTGGGTACAAACTTTGGATCGCCCATATCTCCACTTTGGAGGCCAGCCAGCACCTTGGCCGCATATACTTTTTTGTTGGTCATACCATGCACCAAATATAATTTTTCTACGCCAACTTGCTATCTCTTCTCCAACTTGCAGTTATTCTTGGTCCAAGTCCCATTTCATTCGTTTTCGGACCCATTTTGCTATATGTTTCACTAATAGCTTCGGCCATTGACAAGCTGATTTTTTATTTGTATTTTTCCTTGATAGTCCCACTTAAGACCATTCCAAAACACAACGCAACTTGTCGCTCGGTGGCAAACTGACCGAGTTATAATTCATGAAAGGTACCTCTACCTGGTACAGCACATGGTCGGCCCAAACCATAAACCGACCAAACGACCGACTTGGAGCACCCTGATCGGGTTGCTCCCATATAATGAAAGTTGCGTCTTTACCCGCCCAACGTATGAATATTCTACGCTAAGTCGCTATCTCTTACCGGGCAGCCGGTATTCACCTTTCAAGGGTGGTTTTGGTCAAGTGCCATTTCCTGCGACTTGGTCCCCGAATTGGACTATCATCACCTAATATCTCCGTGGTCTTTCAACTCAGCCTCATGAAACTTTCAGGGTAGATAGGTCTCCCCAAGACCTTTCCAACTATATCCCAATTGTCTCGCTAGGCCAACTACAGCCGAAGTTATTCATGGTACTTGGTACCTTACCCTGTTTTCACCATACTTGTTCGTACTTGGGTGCAAAACATGAATCACCCATATCTCCACGTTGGGGGCCAGCTACCGCCTTGTCCCCATATACTTTTTTGTTGGTCATATTATGCACAATTTATAAATATTGTACGCCAACTTGCTACCTCGTCTCCAACTTGCCGTTATTCTTGGTTCAAGTCCCATTTCATTCGTTTTTGGACCCTTGTTGCTCTATGTTTCACTAATAGCTTCGCCCACCAACATGCTGATTTTCTGTTTGTATTTTTCCGTAATAGTTTCACTCAGGACCATTCCAAATCACAGCAAAACTTGTCGCTCGGTGGCAAACTGACCGAGTTATAATTCATGAAAGGTACCTCAACCTGGTGCACCACGTGATCGGCCCAAATCATAAACCGACCAGACGACCGACTTGGAGCACCCTGACCGGGTTGCTCCCATATAATGAAAGTTGCGTCTTCCAACGTCCAACATATAAATATTCTACGCCAAGTCGCTATCTCTTACCGGTCAGCCGGTAATCACCTTTCAAGGGTGGTTTTGGTCAAGTGCCATTTCCTGCGACTTGGTCCCCGAATTGGACCATCATCACCTAATATCTCTGTGGTCTTTCAACTCAGCCTCATGAAACTTTCAGGGTAGATAGATCTCCCCGAGATCTTTCCAACGATATGTAATTTGCCTCGCTAGGCCATCTACAGCCGAAGTTATTCATGGTACTTGGTACCTTACCCTGTTTTCACCATACTTGTTCGCACTTGGGTACACACTTTGTATCGCCCATATCACCGCTTTGGAGGCCAGCCAGCGCCTTGGCCCCATATACTTTTTTGTTGGTTTTACCATGCACAGTTTATAATTGTTCCACGTCAACTTGCTTCCTCGTCTCCAACTTGCCGCTATTCTTGGTCCAAGTCCCATTTCATTCGTTTTTGGACCCTTGTTGCTCTATGTTTCACTAATAGCTTCGCCCACCAACATGCTGATTTTCTGTTCGTATTTTTCCTTATTAGTTCCACTCAGGACCATTCCAAATCACAGCGTAACTTGTCGCTCGGTGGTAAACTGACCGAGTTATAATTCATGAAAGGTACCTCAACCTGGACAGCACATGGTCGGCCCAAAACATAAACCGACCAAACGACCGACTTGGAGCACCCTGACTGGGTTGCCCCCATATAATGAAAGTTGCGTCTTCCAACGTCCAACATATAAATATTCTACGACAAGTCGCTATCTCTTATCGGTCAGCCGGTAATCACCTTTCAAGGGTGATTTTGGTCAAGTGCCATTTCCTGCGACTTGGTCCCCGAATTGGACCATCATCACCTAATATCTCCGTGGTCTTTCAATTCAGCCTCATAAAACTTTCAGGGTAGATAGGTCTCCCCAAGACCTTTCCAACGATATGCCAATTGTCTCGCTAGGCCATCTACAGCCGAAGTTATTCATGGTACTTGGTACCTTACCCTGTTTTCACCATACTTGTTCGTACTTGGGTGCAAAACATGAATCACCCATATCTCCACTTTGGGGGCCAGCTACCGCCTTGTCCCCATATACTTTTTTGTTGGTTATGTTATGCACAATTTATAAATATTCTACGCCAACTTGCTACCTCGTCTCCAACTTGCCGTTATTCTTGGTTCAAGTCCCATTTCATTCGTTTTTGGACCCTTGTTGCTCTATGTTTCACTAATAGCTTCGCCCACCAACATGCTGATTTTCTATTCGTATTTTTCCGTAATAGTTCCTTTCAATACCATTCCAAATCAAACCGCAACTTGTCGCTCGGTGGCAAACTGACCGAGTTATAATTCATGAAAGGTACCTCTACCTGCTACAGCACATGGTCGGCCCAAACCATAAACCGACCAAACGACCGACTTGGAGCACCCTGATCGGGTTGCTCCCATATAATAAAATTTGCATCTATACCCGCCCAACGTATGAATATTCTACGACAAGTCGCTATCTCTTACCGTTCAGCCGGTATTCACCTTTCAAGGGTGGTTTTGGTCAAGTGCCATTTCCTGCGACTTGGTCCCCGAATTGGACCATCATCACCTAATATCTCCGTGATCTTTCAATTCAGCGTCATGAAACTTTCAGGGTAGATAGGTCTCCCCAAGACCTTTCCAACGGTATGCCGTTTGTCTTGCTCGGCCATCTACAGCCGAAGTTATTAATGGTACTTGGTACCTTACCCTGTTTTTTCCATACTTGTTCGTACTTGGGTACAAACTTTGGATCGCCCATATCTCCACTTTGGAGGCCAGCTACCGCCTTGTCCTCATATACTTTTTTGTTGGTCATATTATGCACAGTTTATAAATATTCTACGCCAACTTGCTACCTCGTCTACAACTTGCGGTTATTCTTGGTCCAAGTCTCATTTCATTCGATTTTGGACCCTTGTTGCTCTATGTTTCACTAATAGCTTCGCCCACCAACATGCTGATTTTCTATTCGTATTTTTCCGTAATAGTTCCAATCAAGACCATTCTAAATCACACCGTGACTTGTCGGTCGGTGGCAAACTGACCGAGTTATAATTCATGAAAGGTACCTCTACCTGGTACAGCACATGGTCGGCCCAAATCATAAACCGACCAAACGACCGACTTGGAGCACCCTGACCGGGTTGCTCCCATATAATGAAAGTTGCGTCTTCCAACGTCCAACATATAAATATTCTACGACAAGTCGCTATCTCTTACCGGTCAGCCGGTATTCATCTTTCAAGGGTGATTTTGGTCAAGTGCCATTTCCTGCGACATGGTCCCCGAATTGGACCATCATCACCTAAAATCTCCGTGGTCTTTCCACTCAGCCTCATGAAACTTTCAGGGTAGATAGGTCTCCCCAAGACCTTTCCAACGATATGCCAATTGTCTCGCTGGGTCATCTACAGCCGAAGTTATTAATGGTACTTGGTGCCTTACCCTGTTTTTTCCATACTTGTTCGCACTTGGGTACACACTTTGTATCGCCCAATTCACCTTTTTGGAGGCCAGCCAGCGCCTTGGCCCCATATATTTTTTTGTTGGTCATATTATGCACAGTTTATAAATATTCTACGCCAACTTGCTAACTCGTCTCCAACTTGCCGTTATTCTTGGTCCAAGTCCCATTTCATTCGTTTTTTTACCCTTGTTGCTCCATGTTTCGCTAATAGCTTCGCCCACCAACATGCTGAATTTCTTTGCGTATTTTTCCTTGATAGTCCCACTCAGGACCATTCCAAATCACACCGTAGATTGTCGCTCGGAGGCAAACTGACCGAGTTATAATTCATGAAAAGTACCTCAACCTGGTACAGCACATGGTCGGCCCAAACCGTAAACCGACCAAACGACCGACTTGGAGCACCCTGACCGGGTTGCTCCCATATAATGAAAGTTGCGTCTTCCAACGTCCAACATATAAATATTGTACGACAAGTCGCTATCTCTTATCGGTCAGCCGGTATTCACGACCCAAAGGTGAAAATGTATGGAGAGCGTTCACAAAATTCCGGACGAATTTTGTAAACGTGTTTTTCCGTTTTCTCTCAATTGCGGGCGAACTAAGCGTCGGATCGAAAAAAACCCAAAAGTAAAATGTGTTTAAAAACCCGATTTCTACATTATTGCCGAAGACACCAAAGCGCTATCTCGAAATTTTAAAAATCGATCGAAAATGTATGGACGGCGATCACAAAATTCCGGACGAATTTTGTAAACGTGTTTTTTCGTTTTCTCGCGATTGCGGGCGAACCAAGCGACGGATCGAAAAAAACCCAAAAGTAAAATGTGTTTAAAAACCCGATTTCTACATTATTGCCGAAGACACCAAAGCGCTATCTCGAAATTTTAAAAATCGATCGAAAATGTATGGACGGCGTTCACAAAATTCGTCCGGAATTTTGTAAACGTGTTTTTTCGTTTTCTCGCGATTGCGGGCGAACCAAGCGACGGATCGAAAAAAACCCAAAAGTAAAATGTGTTTAAAAACCCGATTTCTACATTATTGCCGAAGACACCAAAGCGCTATCTCGAAATTTTAAAAATCGATCGAAAATGTATGGACGGCGTTCACAAAATTCGTCCGGAATTTTGTAAACGTGTTTTTTCGTTTTCTCGCGATTGCGGGCGAACCAAGCCACGGATCGAAAAAAACCCAAAAGTAAAATGTGTTTAAAAACCCGATTTCTACATTATTGCCGAAGACACCAAAGCGCTATCTCGAAATTTTTAAAATCGATTAAAATTGTATGGAGAAAGGATTGTTTTTTGGAGCTTGTCGAAAATACACTCACCGAGCCGTTTTTTGTATCGACCGACATACAAGTTTGCCTAGCTAACTTTTTCTTCCGGATTGGCCGCGGACCTCACTTTTCAATATCTAGTGGTGCCATGGACCACCAAAAGAGGCTTTTTAACATTTTCAACAATTTCGACTTTTTCGGATTTTCAACGTAAGGGGACTCGGGGCGACTTTTTTCGAGTCTGTCTAAAATACACTTACCAGATTTTTCAAAGGTGCGGAACGTCATACATTTTTGCCTAGGTCAATTTTTTGTTCCAAATCGATCGCGGGTTTCACTTTTCAATATTTAGGGCTCGAGTAGAGTACGAATATAGGGTTTTCTCATTTTTCGACATTTTCGACTTTTTTTTGATTTTTTCGGGTGTATCGAGCTTCGGCATAGCCATACCGTTTGTGTTTCTCAATTTTTTATTTGACTAGTCGTAAGTACTCGAGTAGATGAAACTTTTTGCCGAAGACACCATGCCTCGGAAACGACTCCTTCATGCTCAAAATTGGGGCCAAAGGTGATTTTTGTTACTTTTCCTTAGGGGGCCCAACACTTAGAAAATTTTCAAAATCGCGATTTTTCGATTGCGAGCTAGCGCTTTGCGGTCTTCGGCAATGTTTTAGATCTTGATGAGATAAGACTTTTTGGCCATGAGACATTTACCCCTCCGACCCCTCCTTCCCCCCGCAAATCGCCCATCAAAGTGCAATTTTTGCTTTTTCACCTCTTTGCACGCACTGTTCGGCCCAAATGGCCACTTTCTATGGGTCTGAGCGCTTTGCGGTCTTCGGCAAACTTATAGATCGTACCAATTCCTTATTATAATTATTCCCCACCACCTTCGTACCTCTTCATCCCTGGCCACTATTCGCGTACCAAGGTAATTTTTGTTCATTTTGTCAACATTTTTCATTTTTGACTGCTTATATCGGCCTTGCCATGAACCGATAGCGCTTCGCTGTGTTCTAACGTAAGTTAGTACTACTCTTTACCTTTACAAATCATATCTTAGGTTGCCATTTGCTTGCGTACAGCCGGAGCTATGAGCGATACCGTAAAAAGTACCGAAACTTGGAAAAATCGTTTGATCGCCCATATCCCCCCTTTGGGGGCCAGATATCGAAAAAAGTTCTGATTCAAAAAGTTGCGCATCAACGTGTTCTAGTTATGTCTAGAACATTTCACTTCGCTAGCTGGCCTGCAACTTAGCCGTAATTGGGATTTTAGGGTGTTCTTGGAGGGCCCATTTCCTGCGACTTGGTATCTTTTGGGCCCTATGTTTCGCTAATATCTCCACGAGTTTTCCAGATAGCGTTCTCATACTTTCAGGGTGTTTAGAGCACTTCAAGACCTTTCCAACGCTATGCCGTTTGCTTCGCTCGGACATCTACAGCCGAAGTTATTCGAGGTACTTGGTACCTTACCCTGTTTTCTCAGTACTTGGTCGAAAATTTCGATCAGCCATATGACCGACTTGGACAACCCTGGGCGGGTTGACCCCATATAACTAAACTTTTGTCTCGTAAAGGCAAACTTATAAATGTTCTACGTCAACTCGCTATCTCGTACCGCCTTGACGGTATACTTGGTTCAAGGGCCATTTCCAGCGTTTTGGTCGCAATTTCGCTCTAAGTTTCGCTAATACCTTCGTCCGTGGACATGGTTATTTTTTGTTCGTATTTTTCCTTGATAGTCCCACTCAGGACTATTCCATACCAGAGTCAAGCGTCCCGCTAAGTGCCATACAGCCTGAGTTATAATTCATGAAAGGTACCTCTACCAGTTTTTGCCATACTTGGGTGCAAGCCATGAATCACCCATATCTCCACTTTGGAGGCCAGCTACCGCCTGGGCCACATATACTTTTTTGTTGGTCATACCATGCACAGTTTATAATTGTTCTACGCCAACTTGCTATCTCTTCTCCAACTTGCCGTTATTCTTGGTACAAGTCCCATTTCGTTCGTTTTTGGACCCATTTTGCTATATGATTCACTAATAGCTTCGGCCATGGACAAGCTGATTTTCTATTTTTATTTTTCCTTGATAGTTCCACTCAAGACCATTCTAAAACACCCCGCAACTCGTCGCTCGGTGGCAAACTGACCGAGTTATAATTCATGAAAGGTACCTCTACCTGGTACAGCACATGGTCGGCCCAAAACATAAACCGACCAAACGACCGACTTGCAGCACCCTGATCGGGTTGCTCCCATATAATGAAATTTGCGTCTATACCCACCCAACGTATGAGTATTCTACGCCAAGTCGCTATCTCTTACCGGTCAGCCGGTATTCACCTTTCAAAGGTGATTTTGGTCAAGTGCCATTTCCTGCGACTTGGTCCCCGAATTGGACCATCATCACCTAATATCTCCGTGGTCTTTCAACTCAGCCTCATGAAACTTTCAGGGTAGATAGGTCTCCCCAAGACCTTTCCAACGGTATGTGATTTGCCTCGCTAGGCCATCCACAGCCGAAGTTATTCATGGTACTTGGTACCTTACCCTGTTTTCACCATACTTGTTCGTACTTGGGTGCAAAACATGAATCACCCATATCTCCACTTTGGGGGCCAGCTACAGCCTTGTCCCCATATACTTTTTTGTTGGTCATATTATGCACAGTTTATAAATATTCTACGCCAACTTGCTACCTCGTCTCCAACTTGCCGTTATTCTTGGTTCAAGTCCCATTTCATTCGTTTTTGGACCCTTGTTGCTCTATGTTTCACTAATAGCTTCGCCCACCAACATGCTGATTTTCTGTTCGTATTTTTCCTTAATAGTTCCACTCAGGACCATTCCAAAACACACCGCAACTTGTCGCTCGGTGGCAAACTGACCGAGTTATAATTCATGAAAGGTACCTCACCTTGGTACACCACGTGGTCGGCCCAAACCATAAACCGACCAAACGACCGACTTGGAGCACCCTGACCGGGTTGCTTCCATATAAGGAAAGTTGCGTCTCGACCCGCCCAACGTATGAATATTCTACGCCAAGTCGCTATCTCTTACCGGTCAGCCGGTAATCACCTTTCAAGGGTGGTTTTGGTCAAGTGCCATTTCCTGCGACTTGGTCCCCGAATTGGACCATCATCACCTAATATCTCCGTGGTCTTTCAACTCAGCCTCATGAAACTTTCAGGGTAGATAGGTCTCCCCAAGACCTTTCCAACGATATGCGCTTTGCCTCGCTCGGCCATCGACAGCCGAAGTTATTCATGGTACTTGGTACCTTACCCTGTTTTCACCATACTTGTTCGTACTTGGGTGCAAAACATGAATCACCCATATCTCCACTTTGGGGGCCAGCTACCGCCTTGTCCCCATATACTTTTTTGTTGGTCATATTATGCACAATTTATAAATATTCTACGCCAACTTGCTACCTCGTCTCCAACTTGCCGTTATTCTTGGTTCAAGTCCCATTTCATTCGTTTTTGGACCCTTGTTGCTCTATGTTTCACTAATAGCTTCGCCCACCAACATGCTGATTTTCTATTCGTATTTTTCCGTAATAGTTCCTTTCAATACCATTCCAAATCAAACCGCAACTTGTCGCTCGGTGGCAAACTGACCGAGTTATAATTCATGAAAGGTACCTCTACCTGCTACAGCACATGGTCGGCCCAAACCATAAACCGACCAAACGACCGACTTGGAGCACCCTGACCGGGTTGCTCCCATATAATGAAAGTTGCGTCTTCCAACGTCCAACATATAAATATTCTACGACAAGTCGCTATCTCTTATCGGTCAGCCGGTATTCACGACCCAAAGGTGAAAATGTATGGAGAGCGTTCACACAATTCCGGACGAATTTTGTAAACGTGTTTTTCCGTTTTCTCTCAATTGCGGGCGAACTAAGCGACGGATCGAAAAAAACCCAATAGTAAAATGTGTTTAAAAACCCGATTTCTACATTATTGCCGAAGACACCTAAGCGCTATCTCGAAATTTTAAAAATCGATCGAAAATGTATGGACGGCGTTCACAAAATTCGTCCGGAATTTTGTAAACGTGTTTTTTCGTTTTCTCGCGATTGCGGGCGAACCAAGCGACGGATCGAAAAAAACCAAAAAGTAAAATGTGTTTAAAAACCCGATTTCTACATTATTGCCGAAGACACCAAAGCGCTATCTCGAAATTTTAAAAATCGATCGAAAATGTATGGACGGCGTTCACAAAATTCGTCCGGAATTTTGTAAACGTGTTTTTTCGTTTTCTCGCGATTGCGGGCGAACCAAGCGACGGATCGAAAAAAACCCAAAAGTAAAATGTGTTTAAAAACCCGATTTCTACATTATTGCCGAAGACACCAAAGCGCTATCTCGAAATTTTAAAAATCGATCGAAAATGTATGGACGGCGTTCACAAAATTCGTCCGGAATTTTGTAAACGTGTTTTTTCGTTTTCTCGCGATTGCGGGCGAACCAAGCGACGGATCGAAAAAAACCAAAAAGTAAAATGTGTTTAAAAACCCGATTTCTACATTATTGCCGAAGACACCAAAGCGCTATCTCGAAATTTTAAAAATCGATCGAAAATGTATGGACGGCGATCACAAAATTCGTCCGGAATTTTGTAAACGTGTTTTTCCGTTTTCTCTCGATTGCGCGCGAACTATGCGTCGGATCGAAAAAAACCCAAAAGTAAAATGTGTTTAAAAACCCGATTTCTACATTATTGCCGAAGACACCAAAGCGCTATCTCGAAATTTTAAAAATCGATCGAAAATGTATGGACGGCGTTCACAAAATTCGTCCGGAATTTTGTAAACGTGTTTTTCCGTTTTCTCTCAATTGCGGGCGAACTAAGCGTCGGATCGAAAAAAACCCAAAAGTAAAATGTGTTTAAAAACCCGATTTCTACATTATTGCCGAAGACACCAAAGCGCTATCTCGAAATTTTAAAAATCGATCGAAAATGTATGGACGGCGTTCACAAAATTCGTCCGGAATTTTGTAAACGTGTTTTTTCGTTTTCTCGCGATTGCGGGCGAACCAAGCGACGGATCGAAAAAAACCCAAAAGTAAAATGTGTTTAAAAACCCGATTTCTACATTATTGCCGAAGACACCAAAGCGCTATCTCGAAATTTTAAAAATCGATCGAAAATGTATGGACGGCGATCACAAAATTCGTCCGGAATTTTGTAAACGTGTTTTTCCGTTTTCTCTCGATTGCGCGCGAACTATGCGTCGGATCGAAAAAAACCCAAAAGTAAAATGTGTTTAAAAACCCGATTTCTACATTATTGCCGAAGACACCAAAGCGCTATCTCGAAATTTTAAAAATCGATCGAAAATGTATGGACGGCGATCACAAAATTCCGGACGAATTTTGTAAACGTGTTTTTTCGTTTTCTCGCGATTGCGGGCGAACCAAGCGACGGATCGAAAAAAACCCAAAAGTAAAATGTGTTTAAAAACCCGATTTCTACATTATTGCCGAAGACACCAAAGCGCTATCTCGAAATTTTAAAAATCGATCGAAAATGTATGGACGGCGATCACAAAATTCGTCCGGAATTTTGTAAACGTGTTTTTCCGTTTTCTCTCGATTGCGCGCGAACTATGCGTCGGATCGAAAAAAACCCAAAAGTAAAATGTGTTTAAAAACCCGATTTCTACATTATTGCCGAAGACACCAAAGCGCTATCTCGAAATTTTAAAAATCGATCGAAAATGTATGGACGGCGTTCACAAAATTCGTCCGGAATTTTGTAAACGTGTTTTTCCGTTTTCTCTCAATTGCGGGCGAACTAAGCGTCGGATCGAAAAAAACCCAAAAGTAAAATGTGTTTAAAAACCCGATTTCTACATTATTGCCGAAGACACCAAAGCGCTATCTCGAAATTTTAAAAATCGATCGAAAATGTATGGACGGCGTTCACAAAATTCGTCCGGAATTTTGTAAACGTGTTTTTTCGTTTTCTCGCGATTGCGGGCGAACCAAGCGACGGATCGAAAAAAACCCAAAAGTAAAATGTGTTTAAAAACCCGATTTCTACATTATTGCCGAAGACACCAAAGCGCTATCTCGAAATTTTAAAAATCGATCGAAAATGTATGGACGGCGATCACAAAATTCGTCCGGAATTTTGTAAACGTGTTTTTCCGTTTTCTCTCGATTGCGCGCGAACTATGCGTCGGATCGAAAAAAACCCAAAAGTAAAATGTGTTTAAAAACCCGATTTCTACATTATTGCCGAAGACACCAAAGCGCTATCTCGAAATTTTAAAAATCGATCGAAAATGTATGGACGGCGATCACAAAATTCGTCCGGAATTTTGTAAACGTGTTTTTCCGTTTTCTCTCGATTGCGCGCGAACTATGCGTCGGATCGAAAAAAACCCAAAAGTAAAATGTATTTAAAAACCCGATTTCTACATTATTGCCGAAGACACCAAAGCGCTATCTCGAAATTTTAAAAATCGATCGAAAATGTATGGACGGCGTTCACAAAATTCGTCCGGAATTTTGTAAACGTGTTTTTCCGTTTTCTCTCAATTGCGGGCGAACTAAGCGTCGGATCGAAAAAAACCCAAAAGTAAAATGTGTTTAAAAACCCGATTTCTACATTATTGCCGAAGACACCAAAGCGCTATCTCGAAATTTTAAAAATCGATCGAAAATGTATGGACGGCGATCACAAAATTCGTCCGGAATTTTGTAAACGTGTTTTTCCGTTTTCTCTCAATTGCGGGCGAACTAAGCGTCGGATCGAAAAAAACCCAAAAGTAAAATGTGTTTAAAAACCCGATTTCTACATTATTGCCGAAGACACCAAAGCGCTATCTCGAAATTTTAAAAATCGATCGAAAATGTATGGACGGCGTTCACAAAATTCGTCCGGAATTTTGTAAACGTGTTTTTTCGTTTTCTCGCGATTGCGGGCGAACCAAGCGACGGATCGAAAAAAACCCAAAAGTAAAATGTGTTTAAAAACCCGATTTCTACATTATTGCCGAAGACACCAAAGCGCTATCTCGAAATTTTAAAAATCGATCGAAAATGTATGGACGGCGATCACAAAATTCGTCCGGAATTTTGTAAACGTGTTTTTCCGTTTTCTCTCAATTGCGGGCGAACTAAGCGTCGGATCGAAAAAAACCCAAAAGTAAAATGTGTTTAAAAACCCGATTTCTACATTATTGCCGAAGACACCAAAGCGCTATCTCGAAATTTTAAAAATCGATCGAAAATGTATGGACGGCGATCACAAAATTCGTCCGGAATTTTGTAAACGTGTTTTTCCGTTTTCTCTCGATTGCGCGCGAACTATGCGTCGGATCGAAAAAAACCCAAAAGTAAAATGTGTTTAAAAACCCGATTTCTACATTATTGCCGAAGACACCAAAGCGCTATCTCGAAATTTTAAAAATCGATCGAAAATGTATGGACGGCGTTCACAAAATTCGTCCGGAATTTTGTAAACGTGTTTTTTCGTTTTCTCGCGATTGCGGGCGAACCAAGCGACGGATCGAAAAAAACCCAAAAGTAAAATGTGTTTAAAAACCCGATTTCTACATTATTGCCGAAGACACCAAAGCGCTATCTCGAAATTTTAAAAATCGATCGAAAATGTATGGAGAAAGGATTGTTTTTTGAAGCCTGTCGAAAATACACTCACCGAGCCGTTTTTTGTATCGACCGACATACAAGTTTGCCTAGCTAACTTTTTCTTCCGGATTGGCCGCGGACCTCACTTTTCATTATCTAGGGGTGCCATAGACCACCAAAAGAGGCTTTTTAACATTTTCAACAATTTTGGCTTTTTCGGATTTTCAATGTAAGGGGACTCGGGGCAACTTTTTTCGAGTCTGTCTAAAATACACTTACCAGATTTTTCAAAGGTGCGGACCGTCATGCAACTTTGCCTAGGTCAATTTTTTGTTCCAAATCGATCGCGGGTTTCACTTTTCAATATCTGGTGCTCGTGTAGAGTACGAATATAGGGTTTTCTCATTTTTCGACATTTTCGACTTTTTTGGGATTTTTTCGGGTGTATCGAGCTTCGGCATAGCCATACCGTTTATGTTTCTCAATTTTTTATTTGACTAGTCGTAAGTACTCGAGTAGATGAAACTTTTTGCCGAAGACACCATGCCTCGGAAACGACTCCTTCATGCTCAAAATTGGGGCCAAAGGTGATTTTTGTTACTTTTCCTTAGGGGGCCCAACACTTAGAAAATTTTCAAAATCGCGATTTTTCGATTGCGAGCTAGCGCTTTGCGGTCTTCGGCAATGTTTTAGATCTTGATGAGATAAGACTTTTTGGCCATGAGACATTTACCCCTCCGACCCCTCCTTCCCCCCGCAAATCGCCCTACAAAGTGCAATTTTTGCTTTTTCACCTCTTTGCACGCACTGTTCGGCCCAAATGGCCACTTTCTATGGGTCTGAGCGCTTTGCGGTCTTCGGCAAACTTTTAGAGCGTACCAAGTCCTATTTAAAATTATTCCACACCACCTTCGTACCTCTTCATCCCTGGACGCTATTCGCGTACCAAGGTAATTTTTGTTCATTTTGTCAACATTTTTCATCTTTGACTGCTTATATCGGCCTTGCCATGAACCGATAGCGCTTCGCTGTGTTCTAACGTAAGTTAGTACTACTCTTTACCTTTCAAAATCATGTCTAAGGTTGCCATTTGCTTGCATACAGCCGGAGCTATGAGCGATACCGTAAAAAGTACCGAAACTTGTAAAAATCTTTGGATCGCCCATATCCCCCCTTTGGGGGCCAGATATCGAAAAAAAATCTGATTCAAAAAGTTGCGCATCAACGTGTTCTAGTTATGCCTCTAACATTTTACTTCGCTAGCTGGCCTGCAACTTAGCCGTAATTGGGATTTTAGGGTGTTCTTGGAGGGCCCATTTCCTGCGACTTGGTATCTTTTGGGCCCTATGTTTCGCTAATATCTCCACGAGTTTTCCAGATAGCGTTCTCATACTTTCAGGGTGTTTAGAGCACTTCAAGACCTTTCCAACGCTATGCCGTTTGCTTCGCTCGGACATCTACAGCCGAAGTTATTCGAGGTACTTGGTACCTTACCCTGTTTTCTCAGTACTTGGTCGAAAATTTCGATCAGCCATATGACCGACTTGGACAACCCTGGGCGGGTTGACCCCATATAACTAAACTTTCGTCTCGTAAAGGCAAACTTATAAATGTTCTACGTCAACTCGCTATCTCGTACCGCCTTGACGGTATACTTGGTTCAAGGGCCATTTCCAGCGACTTGGTCGCAATTTCGCTCTAAGTTTCGCTAATACCTTCGTCCGTGGACATGGTTATTTTTTGTTCGTATTTTTCCTTGATAGTCCCACTCAGAACTATTCCATACCAGAGTCAAGCGTCCCGCTAAGTGCCATACAGCCTGAGTTATAATTCATGAAAGGTACCTCTACCAGTTTTTGCCATACTTGGGTGCAAACCATGAATCACCCATATCTCCACTTTGGAGGCCAGCTACCGCCTGGGCCACATATACTTTTTTGTTGGTCATACCATGCACAGTTTATAATTTTTCTACGCCAACTTGCTATCTCTTCTCCAACTTGCCGTTATTCTTGGTACAAGTCCCATTTCGTTCGTTTTTGGACCCATTTTGCTATATGATTCACTAATAGCTTCGGCCATGGACAAGCTGATTTTCTATTTTTATTTTTCCTTGATAGTTCCACTCAAAATCATTCCAAAACACCCCGCAACTCGTCGCTCGGTGGCAAACTGACCGAGTTATAATTCATGAAAGGTACCTCAATTTGGTACACCACGTGGTCGGCCCAAAACATAAACCGACCAAACGACCGACTTGAAGCACCCTGACCGGGTTGCCCCCATATAATGAAAGATGCGTCTATACCTGCCAAACGTATGAATATTCTACGCCAAGTCGCTTTCTCTTACCGGTCAGCCGGTATTCACCTTTCAAGGGTGGTTTTGGTCAAGTGCCATTTCCTGCGACTTGGTCCCCGAATTGGACCATCATCACCTAATATCTCCGTGGTCTTTCAACTCAGCCTCATGAAACTTTCAGGGTAGATAGGTCTCCCCAAGACCTTTTCAACGATATGCGCTTTGCCTCGCTCGGCCATCGACAGCCGAAGTTATTCATGGTACTTGGTAGCTTACCCTGTTTTCACCATACTTGTTCGTACTTGGGTGCAAAACATGAATCACCCATATCTCCACTTTGGTGGCCAGCTACCGCCTTGTCCCCGTATACTTTTTTGTTGGTCATATTATGCACAATTTATAAATATTCTACGCCAACTTGCTACCTCGTCTCCAACTTGCCGTTATTCTTGGTTCAATTCCCATTTCATTCGTTTTTGGACCCTTGTTGCTCTATGTTTCACTAATAGCTTCGCCCACCAACATGCTGATTTTCTATTCGTATTTTTCCGTAATAGTTCCACTCAAGACCATTCCAAATCATACCGCAACTTGTCGCTCGGTGGCAAACTGACCGAGTTATAATTCATGAAAGGTACCTCTACCTGCTACAGCACATGGTCGGCCCAAACCATAAACCGACCAAACGACCGACTTGGAGCACCCTGACCGGGTTGCTCCCATATAATGAAAGTTGCGTCTTCCAACGTCCAACATATAAATATTCTACGTCAAGTCGCTATCTCTTATCGGTAAGCCGGTATTCACGACCCAAAGGTGAAAATGTATGGAGAGCGTTCACAAAATTCCGGACGAATTTTGTAAACGTGTTTTTTCGTTTTCTCGCGATTGCGGGCGAACCAAGCGACGGATCGAAAAAAACCCAAAAGTAAAATGTGTTTAAAAACCCGATTTCTACATTATTGCCGAAGACACCAAAGCGCTATCTCGAAATTTTAAAAATCGATCGAAAATGTATGGACGGCGTTCACAAAATTCGTCCGGAATTTTGTAAACGTGTTTTTCCGTTTTCTCTCAATTGCGCGCGAACTAAGCGTCGGATCGAAAAAAACCCAAAAGTAAAATGTGTTTAAAAACCCGATTTCTACATTATTGCCGAAGACACCAAAGCGCTATCTCGAAATTTTAAAAATCGATCGAAAATGTATGGACGGCGATCACAAAATTCCGGACGAATTTTGTAAACGTGTTTTTTCGTTTTCTCGCGATTGCGGGCGAACCAAGCGACGGATCGAAAAAATCCCAAAAGTAAAATGTGTTTAAAAACCCGATTTCCACATTATTGCCGAAGACACCAAATCGCTATCTCGAAATTTTAAAAATCGATCGAAAATGTATGGACGGCGTTCACAAAATTCGTCCGGAATTTTGTAAACGTGTTTTTTCGTTTTCTCGCGATTGCGGGCGAACCAAGCGACGGATCGAAAAAAACCCAAAAGTAAAATGTGTTTAAAAACCCGATTTCTACATTATTGCCGAAGACACCAAAGCGCTATCTCGAAATTTTAAAAATCGATCGAAAATGTATGGACGGCGTTCACAAAATTCGTCCGGAATTTTGTAAACGTGTTTTTTCGTTTTCTCTCAATTGCGGGCGAACTAAGCGTCGGATCGAAAAAAACCCAAAAGTAAAATGTGTTTAAAAACCCGATTTCTACATTATTGCCGAAGACACCAAAGCGCTATCTCGAAATTTTAAAAATCGATCGAAAATGTATGGACGGCGTTCACAAAATTCGTCCGGAATTTTGTAAACGTGTTTTTTCGTTTTCTCTCAATTGCGGGCGAACTAAGCGTCGGATCGAAAAAAACCCAAAAGTAAAATGTGTTTAAAAACCCGATTTCTACATTATTGCCGAAGAAACCAAAGCGCTATCTCGAAATTTTAAAAATCGATCGAAAATGTATGGACGGCGATCACAAAATTCGTCCGGAATTTTGTAAACGTGTTTTTTCGTTTTCTCGCGATTGCGGGCGAACCAAGCGACGGATCGAAAAAAACCCAAAAGTAAAATGTGTTTAAAAACTTGATTTCTACATTATTGCCGAAGACACCAAAGCGCTATCTCGAAATTTTAAAAATCGATCGAAAATGTATGGACGGCGATCACAAAATTCCGGACGAATTTTGTAAACGTGTTTTTTCGTTTTCTCTCAATTGCGGGCGAACTAAGCGTCGGATCGAAAAAAACCCAAAAGTAAAATGTGTTTCAAAACCCGATTTCTACATTATTGCCGAAGAAACCAAAGCGCTATCTCGAAATTTTAAAAATCGATCGAAAATGTATGGACGGCGATCACAAAATTCGTCCGGAATTTTGTAAACGTGTTTTTCCGTTTTCTCTCGATTGCGCGCGAACTATGCGTCGGATCGAAAAAAACCCAAAAGTAAAATGTGTTTAAAAACCCGATTTCTACATTATTGCCGAAGACACCAAAGCGCTATCTCGAAATTTTAAAAATCGATCGAAAATGTATGGACGGCGATCACAAAATTCCGGACGAATTTTGTAAACGTGTTTTTTCGTTTTCTCGCGATTGCGGGCGAACCAAGCGACGGATCGAAAAAAACCCAAAAGTAAAATGTGTTTAAAAACCCGATTTCTACATTATTTCCGAAGACACCAAAGCGCTATCTCGAAATTTTTAAAATCGATTGAAATTGTATGGAGAAAGGATTGTTTTTTGAAGCCTGTCGAAAATACACTCACCGAGCCGTTTTTTGTATCGACCGACATACAAGTTTGCCTAGCTAACTTTTTCTTCCGGATTGGCCGCGGACCTCACTTTTCAATATCTAGTGGTGCCATGGACCACCAAAAGAGGCTTTTTAACATTTTCAACAATTTCGACTTTTTCGGATTTTCAACGTAAGGGGACTCGGGGCGACTTTTTTCAAGTCTGTCTAAAATACACTTACCAGATTTTTCAAAGGTGCGGACCGTCATACAACTTTGCCTAGGTCAATTTTTTGTTCCAAATCGATCGCGGGTTTCACTTTTCAATATTTAGGGCTCGTGTAGAGTACGAATATAGGGTTTTCTCATTTTTCGACATTTTCGACTTTTTTGGGATTTTTTCGGGTGTATCGAGCTTCGGCATAGCCATACCGTTTATGTTTCTCAATTTTTTATTTGACTAGTCGTAAGTACTCGAGTAGATGAAACTTTTTGCCGAAGACACCATGCCTCGGAAACGACTCCTTCATGCTCAAAATTGGGGCCAAAGGTGATTTTTGTTACTTTTCCTTAGGGGGCCCAACACTTAGAAAATTTTCAAAATCGCGATTTTTCGATTGCGAGCTAGCGCTTTGCGGTCTTCGGCAATGTTTTAGATCTTGATGAGATAAGACTTTTTGGCCATAAGACATTTACCCCTCCGACCCCTCCTTCCCCCCGCAAATCGCCCACCAAAGTGCAATTTTTGCTTTTTCACCTCTTTGCACGCACTGTTCGGCCCAAATGGCCACTTTCTATGGGTCTGAGCGCTTTGCGGTCTTCGGCAAACTTATAGATCGTACCAATTCCTAATTATAATTATTCCCCACCACCTTCGTACCTCTTCATCCCTGGCCACTATTCGCGTACCAAGGTAATTTTTGTTCATTTTGTCAACATTTTTCATTTTTGACTGCTTATATCGGCCTTGCCATGAACCGATAGCGCTTCGCTGTGTTCTATCGTAAGTTAGTACTACTCTTATCCTTATCAAATCATGTCTTAGGTTGCCATTTGCTTGCATACAGCCGGAGCTATGAGCGATACCGTAAAAAGTACCGAAACTTGGAAAAATCCTTGGATCGCCCATATCCCCCCTTTGGGGACCAGATATCGAAAAAAGTTCTTATTCAAAAAGTTGCGCATCAACGTGTTCTAGTTATGCCTAGAACATTTTACTTCGCTAGCTGGCTTGCAACTTAGCCGTAATTGGGATTTTAGGGTGTTCTTGGAGGGCCCATTTCCTGCGACTAGGTATCTTTTGGGCCCTATGTTTCTCTAATATCTCCACGAGTTTTCCAGATAACCTTCTCATACTTTCAGGGTGTTTAGAGCACTTCAAGACCTTTCCAACGCTATGCCGTTTGCTTCGCTCGGACATCTACAGCCGAAGTTATTTGAGGTACTTGGTACCTTACCCTGTTTTCTCAGTACTTGGTCGAAAATTTCGATCAGCCATATGACCGACTTGGACAACCCTGGGCGGGTTGGCCCTATATAACTAAACTTTTGTCTCGTGTAGGCAAACTTATAAATGTTCTACGTCAACTCGCTATCTCGTACCGCCTTGCCGGTATACTTGGTTCAAGGGCCATTTCCAGCGACTTGGTCGCAATTTCGCCCTAAGTTTCGCTAATACCTTCGTCCGTGGACATGGTTATTTTTTGTTCGTATTTTTCCTTGATAGTCCCACTCAGGACTATTCCATACCAGAGTCAAGCGTCCCGCTTAGTGCCATACAGCCTGAGTTATAATTCATGAAAGGTACCTCTACCAGTTTTTGCCATACTTGGGTGCAAACCATGAATCACCCATATCTCCACTTTGGAGGCCAGCTACCGCCTGGGCCACATATACTTTTTTGTTGGTCATACCATGCACAGTTTATAATTGTTCTACGCCATCTTGCTATCTCTTCTCCAACTTGCCGTTATTCTTGGTCCAAGTCCCATTTCGTTCGTTTTTGGACCCATTTTGCTATATGTTTCACTAATAGCTTCGCCCACCAACATGCTGATTTTCTGTTCGTATTTTTCCTTAATAGTTCCACTCAGGACCATTCCAAAACACACCGCAACTTGTCGCTCGGTGGCAAACTGACCGAGTTATAATTCATGAAAGGTACCTCTACCTGGTACAGCACATGGTCGGCCCAAATCATAAACCGACCAAACGACCGACTTGGAGCACCCTGACCGGGTTGCTTCCATATAATGAAAGTTGCGTCTCTACCCGCCCAACGTATGAATATTCCACGCCAAGTCGCTATCTCTTACCGGTCAGCCGGTATTCATCTTTCAAGGGTGATTTTGGTCAAGTGCCATTTCCTGCGACTTGGTCCCCGAATTGGACCATCATCACCTAATATCTCCGTGGTCTTTCCACTCAGCCTCATGAAACTTTCAGGGTAGATAGGTCTCCCCAAGACCTTTCCAACGGTATGCCGTTTGTCTTGCTCGGCCATCTACAGCCGAAGTTATTAATGGTACTTGGTACCTTACCCTGTTTTTTCCATACTTGTTCGTACTTGGGTACAAACTTTGAATCGCCCATATCTCCACTTTGGAGGCCAGCCAGCACCTTGGCCTCATATACTTTTTTGTTGGTCATACCATGCACCAAATATAATTGTTCTACGCCAACTTGCTAACTCGTCTCTAACTTGCCGTTATTCTTGGTCCAAGTCCCATTTCATTCGTTTTCGGACCCATTTTGCTATATGTTTCACTAATAGCTTCGGCCATTGACAAGCTGATTTTTTATTTGTATTTTTCCTTGATAGTCCCACTTAAGATCATTCCAAAACACAACGCAACTTGTCGCTCGGTGGCGAAATGACCGAGTTATAATTCATGAAAGGTATCTCTACCTGGTACAGCACATGGTCGGCCCAAATCATTAACCGACCAAACGACCGACTTGGAGCACCCTGACCGGGTTGCTCCCATATAATCAAAGTTGCGTCTTCCAACGTCCAACATATAAATATTCTACGACAAGTCGCTATCTCTTACCGGTAAGCCAGTATTCACCTTCCAAGGGTGATTTTTGTCAAGTGCCATTTCCTGCGACTTGGTCCCCGAATTGGACCATCATCACCTAATATCTCCATGGTCTTTCAACTCAGCCTCATGAAACTTTCAGGGTAGATAGGTCTCCCCAAGACCTTTCCAACGATATAGAAATTGTCTCGCTAGGCCATCTACAGCCGAAGTTATTCATGGTACTTGGTACCTTACCCTGTTTTTACCATACTTGTTCGTACTTGGGTGCAAAACATGAATCACCCATATCTCCACCTTGGAGGCCAGCTACCGCCTTGTCCCCATATACTTTTTTGTTGGTCATATTATGCACAGTTTATAAATATTCTACGCCAACTTGCTACCTCGTCTACAACTTGCGGTTATTCTTGGTCCAAGTCCCATTTCATTCGTTTTCGGACCTATTTTGCTATATGTTTCACTAATAGCTTCGCCCACCAACATGCTGATTTTCTATTCGTATTTTTCCGTAATAGTTTTACTCAAGACCATTCCAAATCACAGCGTAACTTGTCGCTCGGTGAAAAACTGACCGAGTTATAATTCATGAAAGGTACCTCAACCTGGTACAGCACATGGTCGGCCCAAAACATAAACCGACCAAACGACCGACTTGGAGCACCCTGACCGGGTTGCTCCCATATAATGAAAGTTGCGTCTTCCAACGTCCAACATATAAAAATTCTACGACAAGTCGCTATCTCTTACCGGTCAGCCGGTATTCATCTTTCAAGGGTGATTTTGGTCAAGTGCCATTTCCTGCGACATGGTCCCCGAATTGGACCATCATCACCTAATATCTCCGGGGTCTTTCAACTCAGCCTCATGAAACTTTCAGGGTAGATAGGTCTCCCCAAGACCTTTCCAACGATATGCAAATTGTCTCGCTGGGTCATCTACAGCCGGAGTTATTCATGGTACTTGGTACCTTACCCTGTTTTCACCATACTTGTTCGCACTTGGGTGCAAAACATGAATCACCCATATCTCAACTTTGGAGGCCAGCTACCGCCTTAACCCCATATACTGTTTTGTTGGTCATATTATGCACAGTTTATAAATATTCTACGCCAACTTGCTACCTCGTCTACAACTTGCGGTTATTCTTGGTCCAAATCTCATTTCATTCGTTTTTGGACCCTTGTTGCTCTATGTTTCACTAATAGCTTCGCCCACCAACATGCTGGTTTTCTATTTGTATTTTTTCGTAATAGTTCCAATCAAGACCATTCTAAATCACACCGTGACTTGTCGGTCGGTGGCAAACTGACCGAGTTATAATTCATGAAAGGTACCTCTACCTGGTACAGCACATGGTCGGCCCAAATCATAAACCGACCAAACGACCGACTTGGAGCACCCTGACCGGGTTGCTTCGATATAATGAAAGTTGCGTCTCTACCCGCCCAACTTATGAATATTCTACGCCAAGTCGCTATCTCTTACCGGTAAGCCGGTATTCACCTTCCAAGGGTGATTTTGGTCAAGTGCCATTTCCTGAGACTTGGTCCCCGAATTGGACCATCATCACCTAATATCTCCGTGGTCTTTCAACTCAGCCTCATGAAACTTTCAGGGTAGATAGGTCTCCCCAAGACCTTTCCAACGGTATGCCGTTTGTCTTGCTCGGCCATCTACAGCCGAAGTTATTAATGGTACTTGGTACCTTACCCTGTTTTCACCATACTTGTTCGTACTTGGGTGCAAAACATGAATCACCCATATCTCCACTTTGGGGGCCAGCTACCGCCTTGTCCCCATATACTTTTTTGTTGGTCATATTATGCACAGTTTATAAATATTCTACGCCAACTTGCTACCTCGTCTCCAACTTGCCGTTATTCTTGGTTCAAGTCCCATTTCATTCGTTTTTGGACCCTTGTTGCTCTATGTTTCACTAATAGCTTCGCCCACCAACATGCTGATTTTCTATTCGTATTTTTCCGTAATAGTTCCAATCAAGACCATTCTAAATCACACCGTGACTTGTCGGTCGGTGGCAAACTGACCGAGTTATAATTCATGAAAGGTACCTCTACCTGGTACAGCACATGGTCGGCCCAAATCATAAACCGACCAAACGACCGACTTGGAGCACCCTGACCGGGTTGCTCCCATATAATGAAAGTTGCGTATTTACCTGCCAAACGTATGAATATTCTACGCCAAGTCGCTATCTCTCACCGGTCAGCCGGTATTCACCTTTCAAAGGTGATTTTGGTCAAGTGCCATTTCCTGCTACTTGGTCCCCGAATTGAACCATCATCACCTAATATCTCCGTAGTCTTTCAACTCAGCCTCATGAAACTTTCAGGGTAGATAGGTCTACCCAAGACCTTTCCAACGATATGCCAATTGTCTCGCTAGGCCATCTACAGCCGAAGTTATTCATGGTACTTGGTACCTTACCCTGTTTTCACCATACTTGTTCGTATTTGGGTGCAAAACATGAATCACCCATATCTCCACTTTGGAGGCCAGCTACCGCCTTAACCCCATATACTTTTTTGTTGGTCATATTATGCACAGTTTATAAATATTCTACGCCAACTTGCTAACTCGTCTCCAACTTGCCGTTATTCTTGGTCCAAGTCTCATTTCATTAGTTTTTGAACCCTTGTTGCTCTATGTTTCACTAATAGCTTCGCCCACCAACATGCTGATTTTCCATTCGTATTTTTCCGTAATAGTTCCTTTCAATACCATTCCAAATCAAACCGCAACTTGTCGCTCGGTGGCAAACTGACCGAGTTATAATTCATGAAAGGTACCTCTACCTGCTACAGCACATGGTCGGCCCAAACCATAAACCGACCAAACGACCGACTTGGAGCACCCTGACCGGGTTGCTCCCATATAATGAAAGTTGCGTCTTCCAACGTCCAACATATAAATATTCTACGACAAGTCGCTATCTCTTATCGGTCAGCCGGTATTCACGACCCAAAGGTGAAAATGTATGGAGAGCGTTCACACAATTCCGGACGAATTTTGTAAACGTGTTTTTCCGTTTTCTCTCAATTGCGGGCGAACTAAGCGTCGGATCGAAAAAAACCCAAAAGTAAAATGTGTTTAAAAACCCGATTTCTACATTATTGCCGAAGACACCAAAGCGCTATCTCGAAATTTTAAAAATCGATCGAAAATGTATGGACGGCGATCACAAAATTCGTCCGGAATTTTGTAAACGTGTTTTTTCGTTTTCTCGCGATTGCGGGCGAACCAAGCGACGGATCGAAAAAAACCCAAAAGTAAAATGTGTTTAAAAACCCGATTTCTACATTATTGCCGAAGACACCAAAGCGCTATCTCGAAATTTTAAAAATCGATCGAAAATGTATGGACGGCGTTCACAAAATTCGTCCGGAATTTTGTAAACGTGTTTTTTCGTTTTCTCGCGATTGCGGGCGAACCAAGCGACGGATCGAAAAAAACCCAAAAGTAAAATGTGTTTAAAAACCCGATTTCTACATTATTGCCGAAGACACCAAAGCGCTATCTCGAAATTTTAAAAATCGATCGAAAATGTATGGACGGCGATCACAAAATTCCGGACGAATTTTGTAAACGTGTTTTTTCGTTTTCTCGCGATTGCGGGCGAACCAAGCGACGGATCGAAAAAAAACCCAAAAGTAAAATGTGTTTAAAAACCCGATTTCTACATTATTGCCGAAGACACCAAAGCGCTATCTCGAAATTTTAAAAATCGATCGAAAATGTATGGACGGCGATCACAAAATTCCGGACGAATTTTGTAAACGTGTTTTTTCGTTTTCTCGCGATTGCGGGCGAACCAAGCGACGGATCGAAAAAAACCCAAAAGTAAAATGTGTTTAAAAACCCGATTTCTACATTATTGCCGAAGACACCAAAGCGCTATCTCGAAATTTTAAAAATCGATCGAAAATGTATGGACGGCGTTCACAAAATTCGTCCGGAATTTTGTATACGTGTTTTTTCGTTTTCTCGCGATTGCGGGCGAACCAAGCGACGGATCGAAAAAAACCCAAAAGTAAAATGTGTTTAAAAACCCGATTTCTACATTATTGCCGAAGACACCAAAGCGCTATCTCGAAATTTTAAAAATCGATCGAAAATGTATGGACGGCGATCACAAAATTCCGGACGAATTTTGTAAACGTGTTTTTTCGTTTTCTCGCGATTGCGGGCGAACCAAGCGACGGATCGAAAAAAACCCAAAAGTAAAATGTGTTTAAAAACCCGATTTCTACATTATTGCCGAAGACACCAAAGCGCTATCTCGAAATTTTAAAAATCGATCGAAAATGTATGGACGGCGATCACAAAATTCCGGACGAATTTTGTAAACGTGTTTTTTCGTTTTCTCGCGATTGCGGGCGAACCAAGCGACGGATCGAAAAAAACCCAAAAGTAAAATGTGTTTAAAAACCTGATTTCTACATTATTGCCGAAGACACCAAAGCGCTATCTCGAAATTTAAAAAATCGATCGAAAATGTATGGACGGCGTTCACAAAATTCGTCCGGAATTTTGTAAACGTGTTTTTTCGTTTTCTCGCGATTGCGGGCGAACCAAGCGACGGATCGAAAAAAACCCAAAAGTAAAATGTGTTTAAAAACCCGATTTCTACATTATTGCCGAAGACACCAAAGCGCTATCTCGAAATTTTAAAAATCGATCGAAAATGTATGGACGGCGTTCACAAAATTCGTCCGGAATTTTGTAAACGTGTTTTTTCGTTTTCTCGCGATTGCGGGCGAACCAAGCGACGGATCGAAAAAAACCCAAAAGTAAAATGTGTTTAAAAACCCGATTTCTACATTATTGCCGAAGACACCAAAGCGCTATCTCGAAATTTTAAAAATCGATCGAAAATGTATGGACGGCGATCACAAAATTCCGGACGAATTTTGTAAACGTGTTTTTTCGTTTTCTCGCGATTGCGGGCGAACCAAGCGACGGATCGAAAAAAACCCAAAAGTAAAATGTGTTTAAAAACCTGATTTCTACATTATTGCCGAAGACACCAAAGCGCTATCTCGAAATTTTAAAAATCGATCGAAAATGTATGGACGGCGTTCACAAAATTCGTCCGGAATTTTGTAAACGTGTTTTTTCGTTTTCTCGCGATTGCGGGCGAACCAAGCGACGGATCGAAAAAAACCCAAAAGTAAAATGTGTTTAAAAACCCGATTTCTACATTATTGCCGAAGACACCAAAGCGCTATCTCGAAATTTTAAAAATCGATCGAAAATGTATGGACGGCGTTCACAAAATTCGTCCGGAATTTTGTAAACGTGTTTTTTCGTTTTCTCGCGATTGCGGGCGAACCAAGCGACGGATCGAAAAAAACCCAAAAGTAAAATGTGTTTAAAAACCCGATTTCTACATTATTGCCGAAGACACCAAAGCGCTATCTCGAAATTTTAAAAATCGATCGAAAATGTATGGACGGCGATCACAAAATTCGTCCGGAATTTTGTAAACGTGTTTTTCCGTTTTCTCTCGATTGCGCGCGAACTATGCGTCGGATCGAAAAAAACCCAAAAGTAAAATGTGTTTAAAAACCCGATTTCTACATTATTGCCGAAGACACCAAAGCGCTATCTCGAAATTTTAAAAATCGATCGAAAATGTATGGACGGCGATCACAAAATTCGTCCGGAATTTTGTGAACGTGTTTTTTCGTTTTCTCGCGATTGCGGGCGAACCAAGCGACGGATCGAAAAAAACCCAAAAGTAAAATGTGTTTAAAAACCCGATTTCTACATTATTGCCGAAGACACCAAAGCGCTATCTCGAAATTTTAAAAATCGATCGAAAATGTATGGACGGCGATCACAAAATTCGTCCGGAATTTTGTAAACGTGTTTTTCCGTTTTCTCTCGATTGCGCGCGAACTATGCGTCGGATCGAAAAAAACCCAAAAGTAAAATGTGTTTAAAAACCCGATTTCTACATTATTGCCGAAGACACCAAAGCGCTATCTCGAAATTTTAAAAATCGATCGAAAATGTATGGACGGCGTTCACAAAATTCGTCCGGAATTTTGTAAACGTGTTTTTCCGTTTTCTCTCAATTGCGGGCGAACTAAGCGTCGGATCGAAAAAAACCCAAAAGTAAAATGTGTTTAAAAACCCGATTTCTACATTATTGCCGAAGACACCAAAGCGCTATCTCGAAATTTTAAAAATCGATCGAAAATGTATGGACGGCGATCACAAAATTCGTCCGGAATTTTGTAAACGTGTTTTTTCGTTTTCTCGCGATTGCGGGCGAACCAAGCGACGGATCGAAAAAAACCCAAAAGTAAAATGTGTTTAAAAACCCGATTTCTACATTATTGCCGAAGACATCAAAGCGCTATCTCGAAATTTTAAAAATCGATCGAAAATGTATGGACGGCGTTCACAAAATTCGTCCGGAATTTTGTAAACGTGTTTTTTCGTTTTCTCGCGATTGCGGGCGAACCAAGCGACGGATCGAAAAAAACCCAAAAGTAAAATGTGTTTAAAAACCCGATTTCTACATTATTGCCGAAGACACCAAAGCGCTATCTCGAAATTTTAAAAATCGATCGAAAATGTATGGACGGCGATCACAAAATTCGTCCGGAATTTTGTAAACGTGTTTTTCCGTTTTCTCTCGATTGCGCGCGAACTATGCGTCGGATCGAAAAAAACCCAAAAGTAAAATGTGTTTAAAAACCCGATTTCTACATTATTGCCGAAGACACCAAAGCGCTATCTCGAAATTTTAAAAATCGATCGAAAATGTATGGACGGCGTTCACAAAATTCGTCCGGAATTTTGTAAACGTGTTTTTTCGTTTTCTCGCGATTGCGGGCGAACCAAGCGACGGATCGAAAAAAACCCAAAAGTAAAATGTGTTTAAAAACCCGATTTCTACATTATTGCCGAAGACACCAAAGCGCTATCACGAAATTTTAAAAATCGATCGAAAATGTATGGACGGCGTTCACAAAATTCGTCCGGAATTTTGTAAACGTGTTTTTCCGTTTTCTCTCAATTGCGGGCGAACTAAGCGTCGGATCGAAAAAAACCCAAAAGTAAAATGTGTTTAAAAACCCGATTTCTACATTATTGCCGAAGACACCAAAGCGCTATCTCGAAATTTTAAAAATCGATCGAAAATGTATGGACGGCGATCACAAAATTCCGGACGAATTTTGTAAACGTGTTTTTTCGTTTTCTCGCGATTGCGGGCGAACCAAGCGACGGATCGAAAAAAACCCAAAAGTAAAATGTGTTTAAAAACCCGATTTCTACATTATTGCCGAAGACACCAAAGCGCTATCTCGAAATTTTAAAAATCGATCGAAAATGTATGGACGGCGATCACAAAATTCCGGACGAATTTTGTAAACGTGTTTTTTCGTTTTCTCACGATTGTGGGCGAACCAAGCGACGGATCGAAAAAAACCCACAAGTAAAATGTGTTTAAAAACCCGATTTCTACATTATTGCCGAAGACACCAAAGCGCTATCTCGAAATTTTAAAAATCGATCGAAAATGTATGGACGGCGTTCACAAAATTCGTCCGGAATTTTGTAAACGTGTTTTTTCGTTTTGTCGCGATTGCGGGCGAACCAAGCGACGGATCGAAAAAAACCCAAAAGTAAAATGTGTTTAAAAACCCGATTTCTACATTATTGCCGAAGACACCAAAGCGCTATCTCGAAATTTTAAAAATCGATCGAAAATGTATGGACGGCGATCACAAAATTCCGGACGAATTTTGTAAACGTGTTTTTTCGTTTTCTCGCGATTGCGGGCGAACCAAGCGACGGATCGAAAAAAACCCAAAAGTAAAATGTGTTTACAAACCCGATTTCTACATTATTGCCGAAGACACCAAAGCGCTATCTCGAAATTTTAAAAATCGATCGAAAATGTATGGACGGCGTTCACAAAATTCGTCCGGAATTTTGTAAACGTGTTTTTCCGTTTTCTCTCAATTGCGGGCGAACTAAGCGTCGGATCGAAAAAAACCCAAAAGTAAAATGTGTTTAAAAACCCGATTTCTACATTATTGCCGAAGACACCAAAGCGCTATCTCGAAATTTTAAAAATCGATCGAAAATGTATGGACGGCGATCACAAAATTCCGGACGAATTTTGTAAACGTGTTTTTTCGTTTTCTCGCGATTGCGGGCGAACTAAGCGTCGGATCGAAAAAAACCCAAAAGTAAAAAGTGTTTAAAAACCCGATTTCTACATTATTGCCGAAGACACCAAAGCGCTATCTCGAAATTTTAAAAATCGATCGAAAATGTATGGACGGCGATCACAAAATTCGTCCGGAATTTTGTAAACGTGTTTTTTCGTTTTCTCTTGATTGCGGGCGAACCAAGCGACGGATCGAAAAAAACCCAAAAGTAAAATTTGTTTAAAAACCCGATTTCTACATTATTGCCGAAGACACCAAAGCGCTATCTCGAAATTTTAAAAATCGATCGAAAATGTATGGACGGCGTTCACAAAATTCGTCCGGAATTTTGTAAACGTGTTTTTCCGTTTTCTCTCAATTGCGGGCGAACTAAGCGTCGGATCGAAAAAAACCCAAAAGTAAAATGTGTTTAAAAACCCGATTTCTACATTATTGCCGAAGACACCAAAGCGCTATCTCGAAATTTTAAAAATCGATCGAAAATGTATGGACGGCGTTCACAAAATTCGTCCGGAATTTTGTAAACGTGTTTTTTCGTTTTCTCGCGATTGCGGGCGAACCAAGCGACGGATCGAAAAAAACCCAAAAGTAAAATGTGTTTAAAAACCCGATTTCTACATTATTGCCGAAGACACCAAAGCGCTATCTCGAAATTTTAAAAATCGATCGAAAATGTATGGACGGCGATCACAAAATTCGTCCGGAATTTTGTAAACGTGTTTTTCCGTTTTCTCTCGATTGCGCGCGAACTATGCGTCGGATCGAAAAAAACCCAAAAGTAAAATGTGTTTAAAAACCCGATTTCTACATTATTGCCGAAGACACCAAAGCGCTATCTCGAAATTTTAAAAATCGATCGAAAATGTATGGACGGCGTTCACAAAATTCGTCCGGAATTTTGTAAACGTGTTTTTTCGTTTTCTCGCGATTGCGGGCGAACCAAGCGACGGATCGAAAAAAACCCAAAAGTAAAATGTGTTTAAAAACCCGATTTCTACATTATTGCCGAAGACACCAAAGCGCTATCTCGAAATTTTAAAAATCGATCGAAAATGTATGGACGGCGATCACAAAATTCGTCCGGAATTTTGTAAACGTGTTTTTCCGTTTTCTCTCGATTGCGCGCGAACTATGCGTCGGATCGAAAAAAACCCAAAAGTAAAATGTGTTTAAAAACCCGATTTCTACATTATTGCCGAAGACACCAAAGCGCTATCTCGAAATTTTAAAAATCGATCGAAAATGTATGGACGGCGTTCACAAAATTCGTCCGGAATTTTGTAAACGTGTTTTTTCGTTTTCTCGCGATTGCGGGCGAACCAAGCGACGGATCGAAAAAAACCCAAAAGTAAAATGTGTTTAAAAACCCGATTTCTACATTATTGCCGAAGACACCAAAGCGCTATCTCGAAATTTAAAAAATCGATCGAAAATGTATGGACGGCGATCACAAAATTCCGGACGAATTTTGTAAACGTGTTTTTTCGTTTTCTCGCGATTGCGGGCGAACCAAGCGACGGATCGAAAAAAACCCAAAAGTAAAATGTGTTTAAAAACCCGATTTCTACATTATTGCCGAAGACACCAAAGCGCTATCTCGAAATTTTAAAAATCGATCGAAAATGTATGGACGGCGATCACAAAATTCCGGACGAATTTTGTAAACGTGTTTTTTCGTTTTCTCTTGATTGCGGGCGAACCAAGCGACGGATCGAAAAAAACCCAAAAGTAAAATTTGTTTAAAAACCCGATTTCTACATTATTGCCGAAGACACCAAAGCGCTATCTCGAAATTTTAAAAATCGATCGAAAATGTATGGACGGCGTTCACAAAATTCGTCCGGAATTTTGTAAACGTGTTTTTCCGTTTTCTCTCAATTGCGGGCGAACTAAGCGTCGGATCGAAAAAAACCCAAAAGTAAAATGTGTTTAAAAACCCGATTTCTACATTATTGCCGAAGACACCAAAGCGCTATCTCGAAATTTTAAAAATCGATCGAAAATGTATGGACGGCGTTCACAAAATTCGTCCGGAATTTTGTAAACGTGTTTTTTCGTTTTCTCGCGATTGCGGGCGAACCAAGCGACGGATCGAAAAAAACCCAAAAGTAAAATGTGTTTAAAAACCTGATTTCTACATTATTGCCGAAGACACCAAAGCGCTATCTCGAAATTTAAAAAATCGATCGAAAATGTATGGACGGCGATCACAAAATTCCGGACGAATTTTGTAAACGTGTTTTTTCGTTTTCTCGCGATTGCGGGCGAACCAAGCGACGGATCGAAAAAAACCCAAAAGTAAAAAGTGTTTAAAAACCCGATTTCTACATTATTGCCGAAGACACCAAAGCGCTATCTCGAAATTTTAAAAATCGATCGAAAATGTATGGACGGCGATCACAAAATTCGTCCGGAATTTTGTAAACGTGTTTTTTCGTTTTCTCTTGATTGCGGGCGAACCAAGCGACGGATCGAAAAAAACCCAAAAGTAAAATTTGTTTAAAAACCCGATTTCTACATTATTGCCGAAGACACCAAAGCGCTATCTCGAAATTTTAAAAATCGATCGAAAATGTATGGACGGCGTTCACAAAATTCGTCCGGAATTTTGTAAACGTGTTTTTCCGTTTTCTCTCAATTGCGGGCGAACTAAGCGTCGGATCGAAAAAAACCCAAAAGTAAAATGTGTTTAAAAACCCGATTTCTACATTATTGCCGAAGACACCAAAGCGCTATCTCGAAATTTTAAAAATCGATCGAAAATGTATGGACGGCGTTCACAAAATTCGTCCGGAATTTTGTAAACGTGTTTTTTCGTTTTCTCGCGATTGCGGGCGAACCAAGCGACGGATCGAAAAAAACCCAAAAGTAAAATGTGTTTAAAAACCCGATTTCTACATTATTGCCGAAGACACCAAAGCGCTATCTCGAAATTTTAAAAATCGATCGAAAATGTATGGACGGCGATCACAAAATTCCGGACGAATTTTGTAAACGTGTTTTTTCGTTTTCTCGCGATTGCGGGCGAACCAAGCGACGGATCGAAAAAAACCCAAAAGTAAAATGTGTTTAAAAACCCGATTTCTACATTATTGCCGAAGACACCAAAGCGCTATCTCGAAATTTTAAAAATCGATCGAAAATGTATGGACGGCGTTCACAAAATTCGTCCGGAATTTTGTAAACGTGTTTTTTCGTTTTCTCTCAATTGCGGGCGAACCCAGCGACGGATCGAAAAAAACCCAAAAGTAAAATGTGTTTAAAAACCCGATTTCTACATTATTGCCGAAGACACCAAAGCGCTATCTCGAAATTTTAAAAATCGATCGAAAATGTATGGACGGCGATCACAAAATTCGTCCAGAATTTTGTAAACGTGTTTTTCCGTTTTCTCTCAATTGCGGGCGAACTAAGTGTCGGATCGAAAAAAACCCAAAAGTAAAATGTGTTTAAAAACCCGATTTCTACATTATTGCCGAAGACACCAAAGCGCTATCTCGAAATTTTAAAAATCGATCGAAAATGTATGGACGGCGTTCACAAAATTCCGGACGAATTTTGTAAACGTGTTTTTTCGTTTTCTCGCGATTGCGGGCGAACCAAGCGACGGATCGAAAAAAACCCAAAAGTAAAATGTGTTTAAAAACCCGATTTCTACATTATTGCCGAAGACACCAAAGCGCTATCTCGAAATTTTAAAAATCGATCGAAAATGTATGGACGGCGTTTACAAAATTCCGGACGAATTTTGTGAACGTGTTTTTTCGTTTTCTCGCGATTGCGGGCGAACCAAGCGACGGATCGAAAAAAACCCAAAAGTAAAATGTGTTTAAAAACCCGATTTCTACATTATTGCCGAAGACACCAAAGCGCTATCTCGAAATTTTAAAAATCGATCGAAAATGTATGGACGGCGATCACAAAATTCCGGACGAATTTTGTAAACGTGTTTTTTCGTTTTCTCGCGATTGCGGGCGAACCAAGCGACGGATCGAAAAAAACCCAAAAGTAAAATGTGTTTAAAAACCCGATTTCTACATTATTGCCGAAGACACCAAAGCGCTATCTCGAAATTTTAAAAATCGATCGAAAATGTATGGACGGCGTTCACAAAATTCGTCCGGAATTTTGTAAACGTGTTTTTTCGTTTTCTCTCAATTGCGGGCGAACCAAGCGACGGATCGAAAAAAACCCAAAAGTAAAATGTGTTTAAAAACCCGATTTCTACATTATTGCCGAAGACACCAAAGCGCTATCTCGAAATTTTAAAAATCGATCGAAAATGTATGGACGGCGTTCACAAAATTCCGGACGAATTTTGTAAACGTGTTTTTTCGTTTTCTCGCGATTGCGGGCGAACCAAGCGACGGATCGAAAAAAACCCAAAAGTAAAATGTGTTTAAAAACCCGATTTCTACATTATTGCCGAAGACACCAAAGCGCTATCTCGAAATTTTAAAAATCGATCGAAAATGTATGGACGGCGTTCACAAAATTCGTCCGGAATTTTGTAAACGTGTTTTTCCGTTTTCTCTCAATTGCGGGCGAACTAAGTGTCGGATCGAAAAAAACCCAAAAGTAAAATGTGTTTAAAAACCCGATTTCTACATTATTGCCGAAGACACCAAAGCGCTATCTCGAAATTTTAAAAATCGATTGAAATTGTATGGAGAAAGGATTGTTTTTTGAAGCCTGTCGAAAATACACTCACCGAGCCGTTTTTTGTATCGACCGACATACAAGTTTGCCAAGCTTACTTTTTCTTCCGGATTGGCCGCGGACCTCACTTTTCAATATCTAGGGGTGCCATAGACCACCAAAAGAGGCTTTTTAACATTTTCAACAATTTCGACTTTTTCGGATTTTCAACGTAAGGGGACTCGGGGCGACTTTTTTCGAGTCTGTCTAAAATACACTTACCAGATTTTTCAAAGGTGCGGACCGTCATACAACTTTGCCTAGGTCAATTTTTTGTTCCAAATCGATCGCGGGTTTCACTTTTCAATATCTAGGGCTCGAGTAGAGTACGAATATAGGGTTTTCTCATTTTTCGACATTTTCGACTTTTTTGGGATTTTTTCGGGTGTATCGAGCTTCGGCATAGCCATACCGTATGTGTTTCTCAATTTTTTATTTGACTAGTCGTAAGTACTCGAGTAGATGAAACTTTTTGCCGAAGACACCATGCCTCGGAAACGACTCCTTCATGCTCAAAATTGGGGCCAAAGGTGATTTTTGTTACTTTTTCTTAGGGGGCCCAACACTTAGAAAATTTTCAAAATCGCGATTTTTCGATTGCGAGCTAGCGCTTTGCGGTCTTCGGCAATGTTTTAGATCTTGATGAGATAAGACTTTTTGGCCATGAGACATTTACCCCTCCGACCCCTCCTTCCCCCCGCAAATCGCCCCACAAAGTGCAATTTTTGCATTTTCACCTCTTTGCACGCACTGTTCGGCCCAAATGGCCACTTTCTATGGGTCTGAGCGCTTTGCGGTCTTCGGCAAACTTATAGATCGTACCAATTCCTAATTATAATTATTCCACCCCACCTTCGTACCTCTTCATCCCTGGCCGCTATTCGCGTACCAAGGTAATTTTTGTTCATTTTGTCAACATTTTTCATTTTTGACTGCTTATATCGGCCTTGCCATGAACCGATAGCGCTTCGCTGTGTTCTAACGTAAGTTAGTACTACTCTTATCCTTTCCAAATCATGTCTTAGGTTGCCATTTGCTTGCATACAGCCGGAGCTATGAGCGATACCGTAAAAAGTACCGAAACTTGGAAAAATCCTTGGATCGCCCATATCCCCCCTTTGGGGGCCAGATATCGAAAAAAGTTCTTATTCAAAAAGTTGCGCATTATTGTGTTCTAGTTATGCCTCTAACATTTTACTTCGCTAGCTGGCCTGCAACTTAGCCGTAATTGGGATTTTAGGGTGTTCTTGGAGGGCCCATTTCCTGCGACTTGGTATCTTTTGGGCCCTATGTTTCGCTAATATCTCCACGAGTTTTCCAGATAGCGTTCTCATACTTTCAGGGTGTTTAGAGCACTTCAAGACCTTTTCAACGCTATGCCGTTTGCTTCGCTCGGACATCTACAGCCGAAGTTATTTGAGGTACTTGGTACCTTACCCTGTATTCTCAGTACTTGGTCGAAAATTTCGATCAGCCATATGACCGACTTGGACAACCCTGGGCGGGTTGGCCCCATATAACTATACTTTCGTCTCGTGTAGGCAAACTTATAAATGTTCCTCGTTAACTCGCTATCTCGTACCGCCTTGACGGTATACTTGGTCCAAGGGCCATTTCCAGCAACTTGGTCGCAATTTCGCTCTTAGTTTCGCTAATGTCTTCGTCCGTGGACATGTTGATTTTTTGTTTGTATTTTTCCTTGATAGTCCCATTCAGGACTATTCCATACCAGAGCCAAGCGTCCCGCTAAGTGCCATACAGCCTCAGCTGTAATTCATGAAAGGTACCTCTACCAGTTTTTGCCATACTTGGGTGCAAACCATGAATCACCCATATCTCCACTTTGGAGGCCAGCTACCGCCTTTGCCCCATATACTTTTTTGTTGGTCATACCATGCACAAAATATAAATGTTCTACGTCAACTTGCTATCTCTTCTCCAACTTGCCGTTATTCTTGGTCCAAGTCCCATTTCATTCGTTTTTGGACCCATTTTGCTATATTTTTCACTAATAGCTTCGGCCATGGACAAGCTGATTTTCTATTTGTATTTTTCCTTGATAGTCCAACTTGAAATCATTCTTAAACACACCGCAACTTGTCGCTCGGTGGCAACCTGACCGAGTTATAATTCATGAAAGGTACTTCACCTTGGTACACTACGTGGTCGGCCCAAACCATAAACCGACCAAACGACCGACTTGGAGCACCCTGACCGGGTTGCCCCCACATAATGAAAGTTGCGTCTCTACCCGTCCAACGTATGAATATTCTACGCCAAGTCGCTATCTCTCACCGGTCAGCCGGTATTCACCTTTCAAGGGTGGTTTTGGTCAAGTGCCATTTCCTGCGACTTGGTCCCCGAATTGGACCATCATCACCTAATATCTCCGTGGTCTTTCAATTCAGCGTCATGAAACTTTCAGGGTAGATAGGTCTCCCCAAGACCTTTCCAACGGTATGTCATTTGCCTCGCTAGGCCACCTACAGCCGAAGTTATTCATGGTACTTGGTACCTTACCCTGTTTTCACCATACTTGTTCGCACTTTGGTACACACTTTGTATCGCCCAAATCACCTTTTTGGAGGCCAGCCAGCGCCTTGGCCCCATATACGTTTTTGTTGGTCATATTATGCACAGTTTATAAATATTCTACGCCAACTTGCTAACTCGTCTCCAACTTGCCGTTATTCTTGGTCCAAGTCTCATTTCATTAGTTTTTGAACCCTTGTTGCTCTATGTTTCACTAATAGCTTCGCCCACCAACATGCTGAATTTCTTTGCGTATTTTTCCTTGATAGTCCCACTCAGGACCATTCCAAATCACACCGTAGATTGTCGCTCGGAGGCAAACTGACCGAGTTATAATTCATGAAAAGTACCTCAACCTGGTACAGCACATGGTCGGCCCAAACCATAAACCGACCAAACGACCGACTTGGAGCACCCTGACCGGGTTGCTCCCATATAATGAAAGTTGCGTCTCTACCCGCCCAACGTATGAATATTCTACGCCAAGTCGCTATCTCTTACCGGTCAGCCGGTAATCACCTTTCAAGGGTGGTTTTGGTCAAGTGCCATTTCCTGCGACTTGGTCCCCGAATTGGACCATCATCACCTAATATCTCCGTGGTCTGTCAACTCAGCCTCATGAAACTTTCAGGTCAGATAAGTCTCCCAGAGACCTTTCCAACGATATGCCAATTGTCTCGCTAGGCCATCTACAGCCGAAGTTATACATGGTACTTGGTACCTTACCCTGTTTTCACCATACTTGTTCGCACTTGGGTACACACTTTATATCGCCCAAATCACCGCTTTGGAGGCCAGCCAGCGCCTTGGCCCCATATATTTTTTTGTTGGTCATACCATGCACCAAATATAATTGTTCTACGCCAACTTGCTATCTCTTCTCCAACTTGCAGTTATTCTTGGTCCAAGTCCCATTTCATTCGTTTTTGGACCCTTGTTGCTCTATGTTTCACTAATAGCTTCGCCCACCAACATGCTGATTTTCCATTCGTATTTTTCCGTAATAGTTCCTTTCAATACCATTCCAAATCAAACCGCAACTTGTCGCTCGGTGGCAACCTGACCGAGTTATAATTCATGAAAGGTACTTCACCTTGGTACACTACGTGGTCGGCCCAAACCATAAACCGACCAAACGACCGACTTGGAGCACCCTGACCGGGTTGCTCCCATATAATGAAAGTTGCGTCTCTACCCGCCCAACGTATGAATATTCTACGCCAAGTCGCTATCTCTTACCGGTCAGCCGGTAATCACCTTTCAAGGGTGGTTTTGGTCAAGTGCCATTTCCTGCGACTTGGTCCCCGAATTGGACCATCATCACCTAATATCTCCGTGGTCTTTCAATTCAGCCCCATGAAACTTTCAGGGTAGATAGGTCTCCCCAAGACCTGTCCAACGGTATGTCATTTGCCTCGCTAGGCCACCTACAGCCGAAGTTATTCATGGTACTTGGTACCTTACCCCGTTTTTTCCATACTTGTTCGCACTTGGGTACACACTTTGTATCGCCCAATTCACCTTTTTGAAGGCCAGCCAGCGCCTTGGCCCCATATATTTTTTTGTTGGTCATATTATGCACAGTTTATAAATATTCTACGCCAACTTGCTAACTCGTCTCCAACTTGCCGTTATTCTTGGTCCAAGTCCCATTTCATTCGTTTTTTTACCCTTGTTGCTCCATGTTTCGCTAATAGCTTCGCCCACCAACATGCTGAATTTCTTTGCGTATTTTTCCTTGATAGTCCCACTCAGGACCATTCCAAATCACACCGTAGATTGTCGCTCGGAGGCAAACTGACCGAGTTATAATTCATGAAAAGTACCTCAACCTGGTACAGCACATGGTCGGCCCAAACCGTAAACCGACCAAACGACCGACTTGGAGCACCCTGACCGGGTTGCTCCCATATAATGAAAGTTGCGTCTTCCAACGTCCAACATATAAATACTGTACGACAAGTCGCTATCTCTTATCGGTCAGCCGGTATTCACGACCCAAAGGTGAAAATGTATGGAGAGCGTTCACAAAATTCCGGACGAATTTTGTAAACGTGTTTTTCCGTTTTCTCTCAATTGCGCGCGAACTATGCGTCGGATCAAAAAAAACCCAAAAGTAAAATGTGTTTAAAAACCCGATTTCTACATTATTGCCGAAGACACCAAAGCGCTATCTCGAAATTTTAAAAATCGATCGAAAATGTATGGACGGCGTTCACAAAATTCGTCCAGAATTTTGTAAACGTGTTTTTCCGTTTTCTCTCAATTGCGGGCGAACTAAGCGTCGGATCGAAAAAAACCCAAAAGTAAAATGTGTTTAAAAACCCGATTTCTACATTATTGCCGAAGACACCAAAGCGCTATCTCGAAATTTTAAAAATCGATCGAAAATGTATGGACGGCGATCACAAAATTCCGGACGAATTTTGTAAACGTGTTTTTTCGTTTTCTCGCGATTGCGGGCGAACCAAGCGACGGATCGAAAAAATCCCAAAAGTAAAATGTGTTTAAAAACCCGATTTCTACATTATTGCCGAAGACACCAAAGCGCTATCTCGAAATTTTGAAAATCGATCGAAAATGTATGGACGGCGTTCACAAAATTCCGGACGAATTTTGTAAACGTGTTTTTTCGTTTTCTCGCGATTGCGGGCGAACCAAGCGACGGATCGAAAAAAACCCAAAAGTAAAATGTGTTTAAAAACCCGATTTCTACATTATTGCCGAAGACACCAAAGCGCTATCTCGAAATTTTAAAAATCGATCGAAAATGTATGGACGGCGTTCACAAAATTCGTCCGGAATTTTGTAAACGTGTTTTTTCGTTTTCTCGCGATTGCGGGCGAACCAAGCGACGGATCGAAAAAAACCCAAAAGTAAAATGTGTTTTAAAACCCGATTTCTACATTATTGCCGAAGACACCAAAGCGCTATCTCGAAATTTTAAAAATCGATCGAAAATGTATGGACGGCGATCACAAAATTCGTCCGGAATTTTGTAAACGTGTTTTTCCGTTTTCTCTCGATTGCGCGCGAACTATGCGTCGGATCGAAAAAAACCCAAAAGTAAAATGTGTTTAAAAACCCGATTTCTACATTATTGCCGAAGACACCAAAGCGCTATCTCGAAATTTTAAAAATCGATCGAAAATGTATGGACGGCGTTCACAAAATTCGTCCGGAATTTTGTAAACGTGTTTTTTCGTTTTCTCGCGATTGCGGGCGAACCAAGCGACGGATCGAAAAAAACCCAAAAGTAAAATGTGTTTAAAAACCCGATTTCTACATTATTGCCGAAGACACCAAAGCGCTATCTCGAAATTTTAAAAATCGATCGAAAATGTATGGACGGCGATCACAAAATTCGTCCGGAATTTTGTAAACGTGTTTTTCCGTTTTCTCTCGATTGCGCGCGAACTATGCGTCGGATCGAAAAAAACCCAAAAGTAAAATGTGTTTAAAAACCCGATTTCTACATTATTGCCGAAGACACCAAAGCGCTATCTCGAAATTTTAAAAATCGATCGAAAATGTATGGACGGCGTTCACAAAATTCGTCCGGAATTTTGTAAACGTGTTTTTCCGTTTTCTCTCAATTGCGGGCGAACTAAGCGTCGGATCGAAAAAAACCCAAAAGTAAAATGTGTTTAAAAACCCGATTTCTACATTATTGCCGAAGACACCAAAGCGCTATCTCGAAATTTTAAAAATCGATCGAAAATGTATGGACGGCGATCACAAAATTCCGGACGAATTTTGTAAACGTGTTTTTTCGTTTTCTCGCGATTGCGCGCGAACCAAGCGACGGATCGAAAAAAACCCAAAAGTAAAATGTGTTTAAAAACCCGATTTCTACATTATTGCCGAAGACACCAAAGCGCTATCTCGAAATTTTAAAAATCGATCGAAAATGTATGGACGGCGTTCACAAAATTCGTCCGGAATTTTGTAAACGTGTTTTTTCGTTTTCTCGCGATTGCGGGCGAACCAAGCGACGGATCGAAAAAAACCCAAAAGTAAAATGTGTTTAAAAACCCGATTTCTACATTATTGCCGAAGACACCAAAGCGCTATCTCGAAATTTTAAAAATCGATCGAAAATGTATGGACGGCGTTCACAAAATTCGTCCGGAATTTTGTAAACGTGTTTTTTCGTTTTCTCGCGATTGCGGGCGAACCAAGCGACGGATCGAAAAAAACCCAAAAGTAAAATGTGTTTAAAAACCCGATTTCTACATTATTGCCGAAGACACCAAAGCGCTATCTCGAAATTTTAAAAATCGATCGAAAATGTATGGACGGCGTTCACAAAATTCGTCCGGAATTTTGTAAACGTGTTTTTTCGTTTTCTCGCGATTGCGGGCGAACCAAGCGACGGATCGAAAAAAACCCAAAAGTAAAATGTGTTTAAAAACCCGATTTCTACATTATTGCCGAAGACACCAAAGCGCTATCTCGAAATTTTAAAAATCGATCGAAAATGTATGGACGGCGTTCACAAAATTCGTCCGGAATTTTGTAAACGTGTTTTTCCGTTTTCTCTCAATTGCGGGCGAACTAAGCGTCGGATCGAAAAAAACCCAAAAGTAAAATGTGTTTAAAAACCCGATTTCTACATTATTGCCGAAGACACCAAAGCGCTATCTCGAAATTTTAAAAATCGATCGAAAATGTATGGACGGCGTTCACAAAATTCGTCCAGAATTTTGTAAACGTGTTTTTCCGTTTTCTCTCAATTGCGGGCGAACTAAGCGTCGGATCGAAAAAAACCCAAAAGTAAAATGTGTTTAAAAACCCGATTTCTACATTATTGCCGAAGACACCAAAGCGCTATCTCGAAATTTTAAAAATCGATCGAAAATGTATGGACGGCGTTCACAAAATTCGTCCAGAATTTTGTAAACGTGTTTTTCCGTTTTCTCTCAATTGCGGGCGAACTAAGCGTCGGATCGAAAAAATCCCAAAAGTAAAATGTGTTTAAAAACCCGATTTCTACATTATTGCCGAAGACACCAAAGCGCTATCTCGAAATTTTAAAAATCGATCGAAAATGTATGGACGGCGATCACAAAATTCCGGACGAATTTTGTAAACGTGTTTTTTCGTTTTCTCGCGATTGCGGGCGAACCAAGCGACGGATCGAAAAAAACCCAAAAGTAAAATGTGTTTAAAAACCCGATTTCTACATTATTGCCGAAGACTTCAAAGCGCTATCTCGAAATTTTAAAAATCGATCGAAAATGTATGGACGGCGTTCACAAAATTCGTCCAGAATTTTGTAAACGTGTTTTTCCGTTTTCTCTCAATTGCGGGCGAACTAAGCGTCGGATCGAAAAAAACCCAAAAGTAAAATGTGTTTAAAAACCCGATTTCTACATTATTGCCGAAGACACCAAAGCGCTATCTCGAAATTTTAAAAATCGATCGAAAATGTATGGACGGCGATCACAAAATTCCGGACGAATTTTGTAAACGTGTTTTTCCGTTTTCTCTCAATTGCGCGCGAACTATGCGTCGGATCAAAAAAAACCCAAAAGTAAAATGTGTTTAAAAACCCGATTTCTACATTATTGCCGAAGACACCAAAGCGCTATCTCGAAATTTTAAAAATCGATCGAAAATGTATGGACGGCGTTCACAAAATTCGTCCAGAATTTTGTAAACGTGTTTTTCCGTTTTCTCTCAATTGCGGGCGAACTAAGCGTCGGATCGAAAAAAACCCAAAAGTAAAATGTGTTTAAAAACCCGATTTCTACATTATTGCCGAAGACACCAAAGCGCTATCTCGAAATTTTAAAAATCGATCGAAAATGTATGGACGGCGATCACAAAATTCCGGACGAATTTTGTAAACGTGTTTTTTCGTTTTCTTGCGATTGCGGGCGAACTAAGCGTCGGATCGAAAAAAACCCAAAAGTAAAATGTGTTTAAAAACCCGATTTCTACATTATTGCCGAAGACACCAAAGCGCTATCTCGAAATTTTAAAAATCGATCGAAAATGTATGGACGGCGTTCACAAAATTCGTCCGGAATTTTGTAAACGTGTTTTTTCGTTTTCTCGCGATTGCGGGCGAACCAAGCGACGGATCGAAAAAAACCCAAAAGTAAAATGTGTTTAAAAACCCGATTTCTACATTATTGCCGAAGACACCAAAGCGTTATCTCGAAATTTTAAAAATCGATCGAAAATGTATGGACGGCGTTCACAAAATTCGTCCGGAATTTTGTAAACGTGTTTTTTCGTTTTCTCGCGATTGCGGGCGAACCAAGCGACGGATCGAAAAAAAACCCAAAAGTAAAATGTGTTTAAAAACCCGATTTCTACATTATTGCCGAAGACACCAAAGCGCTATCTCGAAATTTTAAAAATCGATCGAAAATGTATGGACGGCGATCACAAAATTCGTCCGGAATTTTGTAAACGTGTTTTTCCGTTTTCTCTCAATTGCGGGCGAACTAAGCGTCGGATCGAAAAAAACCCAAAAGTAAAATGTGTTTAAAAACCCGATTTCTACATTATTGCCGAAGACACCAAAGCGCTATCTCGAAATTTTAAAAATCGATCGAAAATGTATGGACGGCGATCACAAAATTCCGGACGAATTTTGTAAACGTGTTTTTTCGTTTTCTCGCGATTGCGGGCGAACCAAGCGACGGATCGAAAAAAACCCAAAAGTAAAATGTGTTTTAAAACCCGATTTCTACATTATTGCCGAAGACACCAAAGCGCTATCTCGAAATTTTAAAAATCGATTGAAATTGTATGGAGAAAGGATTGTTTTTTGAAGCCTGTCGAAAATACACTCACCGAGCCGTTTTTTGTATCGACCGACATACAAGTTTGCCTAGCTAACTTTTTCTTCCGGATTGGCCGCGGACCTCACTTTTCAATATCTAGTGGTGCCATGGACCACCAAAAGAGGCTTTTTAACATTTTCAACAATTTCGACTTTTTCGGATTTTCAACGTAAGGGGACTCGGGGCGACTTTTTTCGAGTCTGTCTAAAATACACTTACCAGATTTTTCAAAGGTGCGGAACGTCATACATTTTTGCCTAGGTCAATTTTTTGTTCCAAATCGATCGCGGGTTTCACTTTTCAATATTTAGGGCTCGAGTAGAGTACGAATATAGGGTTTTCTCATTTTTCGACATTTTCGACTTTTTTGGGATTTTTTCGGGTGTATCGAGCTTCGGCATAGCCATACCGTTTGTGTTTCTCAATTTTTTATTTGACTAGTCGTTAGTACTCGAGTAGATGAAACTTTTTGCCGAAGACACCATGCCTCGGAAACGATTCCTTCATGCTCAAAATTGGGGCCAAAGGTGATTTTTGTTACTTTTCCTTAGGGGGCCCAACACTTAGAAAATTTTCAAAATCGCGATTTTTCGATTGCGAGCTAGCGCTTTGCGGTCTTCGGCAATGTTTTAGATCTTGATGAGATAGGACTTTTTGGCCATGAGACATTTACCCCTCCGACCCCTCCTTCCCCCCGCAAATCGCCCATCAAAGTGCAATTTTTGCTTTTTCACCTCTTTGCACGCACTGTTCGGCCCAAATGGCCACTTTCTATGGGTCTGAGCGCTTTGCGGTCTTCGGCAAACTTATAGATCGTACCAATTCCTAATTATAATTATTCCCCACCACCTTCGTACCTCTTCATCCCTGGCCACTATTCGCGTGCCAAGGTAATTTTTGTTCATTTTGTCAACATTTTTCATTTTTGACTGCTTATATCGGCCTTGCCATGAACCGATAGCGCTTCGCTGTGTTCTAACGTAAGTTAGTACTACTCAATACCTTTCCAAATCATGTCTTAGATTGCCATTTGCTTGCATACAGCCGGAGCTATGAGCGATACCGTAAAAAGTACCGAAACTTGGAAAAATCGTTGGATCGCCCATATCCCCCCTTTGGGGGCCAGATATCGAAAAAAGTTCTGATTCAAAAAGTTGCGCATCAACGTGTTCTAGTTATGTCTAGAACATTTCACTTCGCTAGCTGGCCTGCAACTTAGCCGTAATTGGGATTTTAGGGTGTTCTTGGAGGGCCCATTTCCTGCGACTTGGTATCTTTTGGGCCCTATGTTTCGCTAATATCTCCACGAGTTTTCCAGATAGCGTTCTCATACTTTCAGGGTGTTTAGAGCACTTCAAGACCTTTCCAACGCTATGCCGTTTGCTTCGCTCGGACATCTACAGCCGAAGTTATTCGAGGTACTTGGTACCTTACCCTGTTTTCTCAGTACTTGGTCGAAAATTTCGATCAGCCATATGACCGACTTGGACAACCCTGGGCGGGTTGACCCCATATAACTAAACTTTTGTCTCGTAAAGGCAAACTTATAAATGTTCTACGTCAACTCGCTATCTCGTACCGCCTTGACGGCATACTTGGTTCAAGGGCCATTTCCAGCGTTTTGGTCGCAATTTCGCTCTAAGTTTCGCTAATACCTTCGTCCGTGGACATGGTTATTTTTTGTTCGTATTTTTCCTTGATAGTCCCACTCAGGACTATTCCATACCAGAGTCAAGCGTCCCAATAAGTGCCATACAGCATGAGTTATAATTCATGAAAGGTACCTCTACCAGTTTTTGCCATACTTGGGTGCAAGCCATGAATCACCCATATCTCCACTTTGGAGGCCAGCTACCGCCTGGGCCACATTTACTTTTTTGTTGGTCATACCATGCACAGTTTATAATTGTTCTACGCCAACTTGCTATCTCTTCTCCAACTTGCCGTTATTCTTGGTACAAGTCCCATTTCGTTCGTTTTTGGACCCATTTTGCTATATGATTCACTAATAGCTTCGGCAATGGACAAGCTGATTTTCTATTTTTATTTTTCCTTAATAGTTCCACTCAGGACCATTCCAAAACACACCGCAACTTGTCGCTCGGTGGCAAACTGACCGAGTTATAATTCATGAAAGGTACCTCACCTTGGTACACCACGTGGTCGGCCCAAACCATAAACCGACCAAACGACCGACTTGGAGCACCCTGACCGGGTTGCTTCCATATAAGGAAAGTTGCGTATCGACCCGCCCAACGTATGAATATTCTACGCCAAGTCGCTATCTCTTACCGGTCAGCCGGTAATCACCTTTCAAGGGTGGTTTTGGTCAAGTGCCATTTCCTGCGACTTGGTCCCCGAATTGGACCATCATCACCTAATATCTCCGTGGTCTTTCAACTCAGCCTCATGAAACTTTCAGGGTAGATAGGTCTCCCCAAGACCTTTCCAACGATATGCGCTTTGCCTCGCTCGGCCATCGACAGCCGAAGTTATTCATGGTACTTGGTACCTTACCCTGTTTTCACCATACTTGTTCGTACTTGGGTGCAAAACATGAATCACCCATATCTCCACTTTGGCGGCCAGCTACCGCCTTGTCCCTATATACTTTTTTGTTGGTCATATTATGCACAATTTATAAATATTCTACGCCAACTTGCTACCTCGTCTCCAACTTGCCGTTATTCTTGGTTCAAGTCCCATTTCATTCGTTTTTGGACCCTTGTTGCTCTATGTTTCACTAATAGCTTCGCCCACCAACATGCTGATTTTCCATTCGTATTTTTCCGTAATAGTTCCTTTCAATACCATTCCAAATCAAACCGCAACTTGTCGCTCGGTGGCAAACTGACCGAGTTATAATTCATGAAAGGTACCTCTACCTGCTACAGCACATGGTCGGCCCAAACCATAAACCGACCAAACGACCGACTTGGAGCACCCTGACCGGGTTGCTCCCATATAATGAAAGTTGCGTCTTCCAACGTCCAACATATAAATATTCTACGACAAGTCGCTATCTCTTATCGGTCAGCCGGTATTCACGACCCAAAGGTGAAAATGTATGGAGAGCGTTCACACAATTCCGGACGAATTTTGTAAACGTGTTTTTCCGTTTTCTCTCAATTGCGGGCGAACTAAGCGTCGGATCGAAAAAAACCCAAAAGTAAAATGTATTTAAAAACCCGATTTCTACATTATTGCCGAAGACACCAAAGCGCTATCTCGAAATTTTAAAAATCGATCGAAAATGTATGGACGGCGATCACAAAATTCGTCCGGAATTTTGTAAACGTATTTTTCCGTTTTCTCTCGATTGCGCGCGAACTATGCGTCGGATCGAAAAAAACCCAAAAGTAAAATGTGTTTAAAAACCCGATTTCTACATTATTGCCGAAGACACCAAAGCGCTATCTCGAAATTTTAAAAATCGATCGAAAATGTATGGACGGCGATCACAAAATTCCGGACGAATTTTGTAAACGTGTTTTTTCGTTTTCTCGCGATTGCGGGCGAACCAAGCGACGGATCGAAAAAAACCCAAAAGTAAAATGTGTTTAAAAACCCGATTTCTACATTATTGCCGAAGACACCAAAGCGCTATCTCGAAATTTTAAAAATCGATCGAAAATGTATGGACGGCGTTCACAAAATTCGTCCGGAATTTTGTAAACGTGTTTTTTCGTTTTCTCGCGATTGCGGGCGAACCAAGCGACGGATCGAAAAAAACCCAAAAGTAAAATGTGTTTAAAAACCCGATTTCTACATTATTGCCGAAGACACCAAAGCGCTATCTCGAAATTTTAAAAATCGATCGAAAATGTATGGACGGCGATCACAAAATTCGTCCGGAATTTTGTAAACGTGTTTTTCCGTTTTCTCTCGATTGCGCGCGAACTATGCGTCGGATCGAAAAAAACCCAAAAGTAAAATGTGTTTAAAAACCCGATTTCTACATTATTGCCGAAGACACCAAAGCGCTATCTCGAAATTTTAAAAATCGATCGAAAATGTATGGACGGCGTTCACAAAATTCGTCCGGAATTTTGTAAACGTGTTTTTCCGTTTTCTCTCAATTGCGGGCGAACTAAGCGTCGGATCGAAAAAAACCCAAAAGTAAAATGTGTTTAAAAACCCGATTTCTACATTATTGCCGAAGACACCAAAGCGCTATCTCGAAATTTTAAAAATCGATCGAAAATGTATGGACGGCGATCACAAAATTCCGGACGAATTTTGTAAACGTGTTTTTTCGTTTTCTCGCGATTGCGGGCGAACCAAGCGACGGATCGAAAAAAACCCAAAAGTAAAATGTGTTTAAAAACCCGATTTCTACATTATTGCCGAAGACACCAAAGCGCTATCTCGAAATTTTAAAAATCGATCGAAAATGTATGGACGGCGTTCACAAAATTCGTCCGGAATTTTGTAAACGTGTTTTTTCGTTTTCTCGCGATTGCGGGCGAACCAAGCGACGGATCGAAAAAAACCCAAAAGTAAAATGTGTTTAAAAACCCGATTTCTACATTATTGCCGACGACACCAAAGCGCTATCTCGAAATTTTAAAAATCGATCGAAAATGTATGGACGGCGATCACAAAATTCGTCCGGAATTTTGTAAACGTGTTTTTCCGTTTTCTCTCGATTGCGCGCGAACTATGCGTCGGATCGAAAAAAACCCAAAAGTAAAATGTGTTTAAAAACCCGATTTCTACATTATTGCCGAAGACACCAAAGCGCTATCTCGAAATTTTAAAAATCGATCGAAAATGTATGGACGGCGATCACAAAATTCCGGACGAATTTTGTAAACGTGTTTTTTCGTTTTCTCGCGATTGCGGGCGAACCAAGCGACGGATCGAAAAAAACCCAAAAGTAAAATGTGTTTAAAAACCCGATTTCTACATTATTGCCGAAGAAACCAAAGCGCTATCTCGAAATTTTAAAAATCGATCGAAAATGTATGGACGGCGATCACAAAATTCGTCCGGAATTTTGTAAACGTGTTTTTCCGTTTTCTCTCGATTGCGCGCGAACTATGCGTCGGATCGAAAAAAACCCAAAAGTAAAATGTGTTTAAAAACCCGATTTCTACATTATTGCCGAAGACACCAAAGCGCTATCTCGAAATTTTAAAAATCGATCGAAAATGTATGGACGGCGTTCACAAAATTCGTCCGGAATTTTGTAAACGTGTTTTTTCGTTTTCTCGCGATTGCGGGCGAACCAAGCGACGGATCGAAAAAAACCCAAAAGTAAAATGTGTTTAAAAACCCGATTTCTACATTATTGCCGAAGACACCAAAGCGCTATCTCGAAATTTTAAAAATCGATCGAAAATGTATGGACGGCGATCACAAAATTCGTCCGGAATTTTGTAAACGTGTTTTTTCGTTTTCTCGCGATTGCGGGCGAACTAAGCGTCGGATCGAAAAAAACCCAAAAGTAAAATGTGTTTAAAAACCCGATTTCTACATTATTGCCGAAGACACAAAAGCGCTATCTCGAAATTTTAAAAATCGATCGAAAATGTATGGACGGCGATCACAAAATTCGTCCGGAATTTTGTAAACGTGTTTTTCCGTTTTCTCTCAATTGCGGGCGAACTAAGCGTCGGATCGAAAAAAACCCAAAAGTAAAATGTGTTTAAAAACCCGATTTCTACATTATTGCCGAAGACACCAAAGCGCTATCTCGATTTTTTAAAAATCGATCGAAAATGTATGGACGGCGATCACAAAATTCGTCCGGAATTTTGTAAACGTGTTTTTTCGTTTTCTCGCGATTGCGGGCGAACTTAGCGTCGGATCGAAAAAAACCCAAAAGTAAAATGTGTTTAAAAACCCGATTTCTACATTATTGCCGAAGACACAAAAGCGCTATCTCGAAATTTTAAAAATCGATCGAAAATGTATGGACGGCGATCACAAAATTCGTCCGGAATTTTGTAAACGTGTTTTTCCGTTTTCTCTCGATTGCGCGCGAACTATGCGTCGGATCGAAAAAAACCCAAAAGTAAAATGTGTTTAAAAACCCGATTTCTACATTATTGCCGAAGACACCAAAGCGCTATCTCGATTTTTTAAAAATCGATCGAAAATGTATGGACGGCGATCACAAAATTCGTCCGGAATTTTGTAAACGTGTTTTTTCGTTTTCTCGCGATTGCGGGCGAACTAAGCGTCGGATCGAAAAAAACCCAAAAGTAAAATGTGTTTAAAAACCCGATTTCTACATTATTGCCGAAGACACAAAAGCGCTATCTCGAAATTTTAAAAATCGATCGAAAATGTACGGACGGCGATCACAAAATTCGTCCGGAATTTTGTAAACGTGTTTTTCCGTTTTCTCTCGATTGCGCGCGAACTATGCGTCGGATCGAAAAAAACCCAAAAGTAAAATGTGTTTAAAAACCCGATTTCTACATTATTGCCGAAGACACCAAAGCGCTATCTCGAAATTTTAAAAATCGATCGAAAATGTATGGACAGCGTTCACAAAATTCCGGACGAATTTTGTAAACGTGTTTTTTCGTTTTCTCGCGATTGCGGGCGAACCAAGCGACGGATCGAAAAAAACCCAAAAGTAAAATGTGTTTAAAAACCCGATTTCTACATTATTGCCGAAGACACCAAAGCGCTATCTCGAAATTTTAAAAATCGATCGAAAATGTATGGACGGCGTTCACAAAATTCGTCCGGAATTTTGTAAACGTGTTTTTTCGTTTTCTCGCGATTGCGGGCGAACCAAGCGACGGATCGAAAAAAACCCAAAAGTAAAATGTGTTTAAAAACCCGATTTCTACATTATTGCCGAAGACACCAAAGCGCTATCTCGAAATTTTAAAAATCGATCGAAAATGTATGGACGGCGTTCACAAAATTCGTCCGGAATTTTGTAAACGTGTTTTTTCGTTTTCTCGCGATTGCGGGCGAACCAAGCGACGGATCGAAAAAAACCCAAAAGTAAAATGTGTTTAAAAACCCGATTTCTACATTATTGCCGAAGACACCAAAGCGCTATCTCGATTTTTTAAAAATCGATCGAAAATGTATGGACGGCGATCACAAAATTCGTCCGGAATTTTGTAAACGTGTTTTTTCGTTTTCTCGCGATTGCGGGCGAACTAAGCGTCGGATCGAAAAAAACCCAAAAGTAAAATGTGTTTAAAAACCCGATTTCTACATTATTGCCGAAGACACAAAAGCGCTATCTCGAAATTTTAAAAATCGATCGAAAATGTACGGACGGCGATCACAAAATTCGTCCGGAATTTTGTAAACGTGTTTTTCCGTTTTCTCTCGATTGCGCGCGAACTATGCGTCGGATCGAAAAAAACCCAAAAGTAAAATGTGTTTAAAAACCCGATTTCTACATTATTGCCGAAGACACCAAAGCGCTATCTCGAAATTTTAAAAATCGATCGAAAATGTATGGACAGCGTTCACAAAATTCCGGACGAATTTTGTAAACGTGTTTTTTCGTTTTCTCGCGATTGCGGGCGAACCAAGCGACGGATCGAAAAAAACCCAAAAGTAAAATGTGTTTAAAAACCCGATTTCTACATTATTGCCGAAGACACCAAAGCGCTATCTCGAAATTTTAAAAATCGATCGAAAATGTATGGACGGCGATCACAAAATTCCGGACGAATTTTGTAAACGTGTTTTTTCGTTTTCTCTCAATTGCGGGCGAACTAAGCGTCGGATCGAAAAAAACCCAAAAGTAAAATGTGTTTTAAAACCCGATTTCTACATTATTGCCGAAGACACCAAAGCGCTATCTCGAAATTTTAAAAATCGATCGAAAATGTATGGACGGCGTTCACAAAATTCGTCCAGAATTTTGTAAACGTGTTTTTCCGTTTTCTCTCAATTGCGGGCGAACTAAGCGTCGGATCGAAAAAAACCCAAAAGTAAAATGTGTTTAAAAACCCGATTTCTACATTATTACCGAAGACTTCAAAGCGCTATCTCGAAATTTTAAAAATCGATCGAAAATGTATGGACGGCGATCACAAAATTCCGGACGAATTTTGTAAACGTGTTTTTTCGTTTTCTCTCAATTGCGGGCGAACTAAGCGTCGGATCGAAAAAAACCCAAAAGTAAAATGTGTTTAAAAACCCGATTTCTACATTATTGCCGAAGACACCAAAGCGCTATCTCGAAATTTTTAAAATCGATTGAAATTGTATGGAGAAAGGATTGTTTTTTGAAGCCTGTCGAAAATACACTCACCGAGCCGTTTTTTGTATCGACCGACATACAAGTTTGCCTAGCTAACTTTTTCTTCCGGATTGGCCGCGGACCTCACTTTTCAATATCTAGGGATGCCATAGACCACCAAAAGAGGCTTTTTAACATTTTCAACAATTTCGACTTTTTCGGATTTTCAACGTAAGGGGACTCGGGGCGACTTTTTTCGAGTCTGTCTAAAATACACTTACCAGATTTTTCAAAGGTGCGGACCGTCATACAACTTTGCCTAGGTCAATTTTTTGTTCCATATCGATCGCGGGTTTCACTTTTCAATATTTAGGGCTCGAGTAGAGTACGAATATAGGGTTTTCTCATTTTTCGACATTTTCGACTTTTTTGGGATTTTTTCGGGTGTATCGAGCTTCGGCATAGCCATACCGTTTATGTTTCTCAATTTTTTATTTGACTAGTCGTAAGTACTCGAGTAGATGAAACTTTTTGCCGAAGACACCATGCCTCGGAAACGACTCCTTCATGCTCAAAATTGGGGCCAAAGGTGATTTTTGTTACTTTTCCTTAGGGGGCCCAACACTTAGAAAATTTTCAAAATCGCGATTTTTCGATTGCGAGCTAGCGCGTTGCGGTCTTCGGCAATGTTTTAGATCTTGATGAGATAAGACTTTTTGGCCATGAGACATTTACCCCTCCGACCCCTCCTTCCCCCCGCAAATCGCCCCACAAAGTGCAATTTTTGCTTTTTCCCCTCTTTGCACGCACTGTTCGGCCCAAATGGCCACTTTCTATGGGTCTGAGCGCTTTGCGGTCTTCGGCAAACTTATAAATCGTACCAATTCCTAATTATAATTATTCCACCACACCTTCGTACCTCTTCATCCCTGGCCGCTATTCGCGTACCAAGGTAATTTTTGTTCATTTTGTCAACATTTTTCATTTTTGACTGCTTATATCGGCCTTGCCATGAACCGATAGCGCTTCGCTGTGTTCTAACGTAAGTTAGTACTACTCAATACCTTTCCAAATCATGTCTTAGATTGTCATTTGCTTGCATACAGCCGGAGCTATGAGCGATACCGTAAAAAGTACCGAAACTTTGAAAAATCTTTGGATCGCCCATATCCCCCCTTTGGGGGCCAGATATCGAAAACAATTCTGAATAAAAAAGTTGCGCATCAACGTGTTCTAGTTATGCCTTGAACATTTCACTTCGCTAGCTGGCCGGCAACTTAGCCGTAATTGGGATTTTAGGGTGTTCGTGGAGGGCCCATTTCCTGCGACTTGGTATCTTGTGGGCCCTATGTTTCTCTAATATCTCCACGAGTTTTCAAGATAGCGTTCTCATACTTTCAGGGTGTTTAGAGCACTTCAAGACCTTTCCAACGCTATGCCGTTTGCTTCGCTCGGACATCTACAGCCGAAGTTATTTGAGGTACTTGGTACCTTACCCTGTTTTCTCAGTACTTGGTCGAAAATTTCGATCAGCCATATGACCGACTTGGACAACCCTGGGCGGGTTGGCCCCATATAACTTAACTTTCGTCTCGTAAAGGCAAACTTATAAATGTTCTACGTCAACTCGCTATCTCGTACCGCCTTGACGGTATACTTGGTTCAAGGGCCATTTCCAGCGACTTGGTCGCAATTTCGCTCTAAGTTTCGCTAATACCTTCGTCCGTGGACATGGTGATTTTTTGTTCGTATTTTTCCTTGATAGTCCCACTCAAGACTATTCCATACCAGAGCCAAGCGTCCCGCTAAGTGCCATACAGCCTGAGCAGTAATTCATGAAAGGTACCTCTACCAGTTTTTGCCATACTTGGGTACAAACTTTGGATCGCCCATATCTCCACTTTGGAGGCCAGCCAGCACCTTGGCCCCATATATTTTTTTGTTGGTCATACCATGCACCAAATATAATTGTTCTACGCCAACTTGCTATCTCTTCTCCAACTTGCCGTTATTCTTGGTCCAAGACCCATTTCATTCGTTTTTGGACCCATTTTGCTATATGTTTCACTAATAGTTTCGGCCATGGACAAGCTGATTTTCTACTTGTATTTTTCCTTGATAGTCCCACTCAAGACCATTCCAAAACACACCGCAACTTGTTGCTCGGTGGCAAACTGACCGAGTTATAATTCATGAAAGGTACCTCACCTTGGTACACCACGTGGTCGGCCCAAACCATAAACCGACCAAACGACCGACTTGGAGCACCCTGACCGGGTTGGCCCCATATAATAAAAGTTGCGTCTCTACACGCCCAACTTATGAATATTCTACGCCAAGTCGCTATCTCTTACCGGTAAGCCGGTATTCACCTTCCAAGGGTGATTTTGGTCAAGCGCCATTTCCTGCGACTTGGTCCCCGAATTGGACCATCATCACCTAATATCTCCGTGGTCTTTCAACTCAGCCTCATGAAACTTTCAGGGTAGATAGGTCTCCCCAAGACCTTTCCAACGGTGAGCCGTTTGCCTCGCTCGGCCATCTACAGCCGAAGTTATTAATGGTACTTGGTACCTTACCCTGTTTTTTCCATACTTGTTCGTACTTGGGTACAAACTTTGGATCGCCCATATCTCCACTTTGGAGGCCAGCCAGCACCTTGGCCCCATATACTTTTTTGTTGGTGATACCATGCAACAAATATAATTGTTCTACGCAAGCTTGCTATCTCTTCTCCAACTTGCGGTTATTTTTGACTCAAGTCCCATTTCCATAGTTTTTGGTACCAATTTGCTCTATGTTTCGCTAATAGCTTCGCCCAAGGACTTTGTGATTTTTTGTTCGCATTTTTCCTAAATAGTCCCACTCAAGACTATTCCAAATCACACCTTAGCTTGTCGCTCAGTGCCATACAGCCAGAGTTTTAATTCATGAAAGGTACATCACCTTGGTACACCACGTGGTCGGTCCAAACCATCAACCAACCATATGACCGACTTCGAGTCGAGCTAGCGGCTAGGCTCAATATAATGAAATGCGTGTCTTGATGCGGGCTACTGACGGTCTGAACAATGTAGCTCGCTAGCTCGTCTCTAAACTTGTGTTTTGGTCGAATATTGGGTGTTCATGTACCACTTCGGGTAACATGGACTTTGGTGCAACTTTACCACTTGTGCACTTAATAACTTCCCGGTCATTCAAGTCTTTGCCTTCATACTTTCAGGGTAGTTAGGTCTCGTCGAGACCTTTCCATACATATGCCAAACTCATCGATCGGACATCTATAGCCCGAGTTATTCGCGGTACACCGTATCTTACCCTGTTTTTTCCTCAATTGGGTACAAACCTTGGAACACCCATATCGCCCCTTTAGAGACTAGCTGGCACGTTGGCCTCATATAATGATAAGTGCACCTCAACTAGGGCTACTGACGGTCAGAACATTTCAACTTGCTAGCTCGGGCCCACACTTGTGTTTTTCTCGAATATATGGTTCAAGTGTGCCACTTTGGGCACTTTTGGACATTTTGTCCCCACACAACTTTCTTGCCTTGGTAGATAGGGTCTTGTGATCTTGGGCAAAAAGATGCACCAAGATATAGTCTAACTTTCGTTCTTGTACCGCAAAGCGCTATCTCAAACACCCGAGGAGATAGAAAGTGATTATGTTCGGTATATCGGTCTTCCATGGCCTACTATGGTAAACCCCTGCAGGTATGCAACCGAAGGTGCTTGGTACATGTATTTGGTGCAATATCGGTGCAAAGTAGGTGTTTCCTTGATCGGGCTATAACTTTCTTGGTTGATGTTGGATTGCTTTGCGGTCTTCGGGGGATAGTTAGGGAACATGTTGGCCAACATTTCCTTATTCCTCAGCCTGGCCGTACCTCTTACCGTCTAGGCGGTATACATGCTCTAAGTTGGAACTTGTGTTCCTTTGGGTAACTTCTCTGACTTTGACGCTTAATAACTTTCGTTCATATGCAGTCTAAGCTCTGCAACTCTCAGGAAAGCTAGTACTACTCATTTCCTTTCCATATCAGTCTTTGGCTTGTCGATCCGATGTCTACAGCCTTACTTATTCACGTTCCCTGTGAAGGTAGGTTTTTGCCCATTTTCCAGTTCATGTGGTAACATTCCCGGACTTTGCCGGCTTTCTCTTCATGTGGTAACTTGCTTGCTCATGTGGTAACTTGGAAGTGTATTTCTGACAGACCCAATCTGGGACTTAGCCGATTTTTCTCTTCATATCATATGGATCCATCACTAGGCCATCTTGCTTGCTTGTGTGGTAACTTGATAGTGTATGTCTGACAGACCCAATCTGGGACTTAGCCGATTTTTCTCTTCATATCATATGGATCCATCACTAGGCCATCTTGCTTGCTTGTGTGGTAACTTGGAAGTGTATTTCTGACAGACCCAATCTGGGACTTAGCCGATTTTTCTCTTCATATCATATGGATCCATCACTAGGCCATCTTGCTTGCTTGTGTGGTAACTTGGAAGTGTATTTCTGACAGACCCAATCTGGGACTTAGCCGATTTTTCTTTTCATATTATATGGATCCTGGACTTAGCCGATTTTTCTCTTCATATCATATGGATCCATCACTAGGCCATCTTGCTTGCTTGTGTGGTAACTTGGAAGTGTATTTCTGACAGACCCAATCTGGGACTTAGCCGATTTTTCTCTTCATATCATATGGATCCATCACTAGGCCATCTTGCTTGCTTGTGTGGTAACTTGGAAGTGTATTTCTGACAGACCCAATCTGGGACTTAGCCGATTTTTCTCTTCATATTATATGGATCCTGGACTTAGCCGATTTTTCTCTTCATATCATATGGATCCATCACTAGGCCATCTTGCTTGCTTGTGTGGTAACTTGGAAGTGTATTTCTGACAGACCCAATCTGGGACTTAGCCGATTTTTCTCTTCATATAATATGGATCCTGGACTTAGCCGATTTTTCTCTTCATATCATATGGATCCATCATTAGGCCATCTTGCTTGCTTGTGTGGTAACTTGATAGTGTATTTCCGACAGACCCAATCTCGGACTTAGCCGATTTTTCTCTTCATATTATATGGTTCCATCACTAGGCCATCTTGCTTGCTTGTGTGGTATCTTGAAAGTGTATGTCTGACAGACCCAATCTCGGACTTAGCCGACTTTTCTCTTCATATAATATGGATCCTGGACTTAGCCTGTTATTAGGTTATTATATATGGATCCTGGACTTAGCCGATTATTAGGTTATTATATATGGATCCTGGACTTAGCCGATTTTTCTCTTCATATAATATGGATCCGGGACTTAGCCGATTATTAGGTTATTATATATGGATCCTGGACTTAGCCGATATTTCTCTTCATATAATATGGATCCGGGACTTAGCCAATTTTTCTCTTCATATAATATGGATCCGGGACTTAGCCGATTTTTCTCTTCATATAATATGGATCCGGGACTTAGCCAATTTTTCTCTTCATGTGGTAACGTATGCCAATCGCTCACAAGTCATGGGATAAGGGTACTTGTGTTCTTCCATCTTCTAAGTCCCGCACGGGGACATCGTGATCGCCCCAAGTCCGGAATAGCGCCAAGTCAAGCCCCACGGTGGCCGTGCAGGACCTGTTAGCGGCGGCCCCACTGACAGCACTAATCCGGACTTAGAAATTATATCTTTCTAATCGAACACCACACACGCAACACCACCATACCACCATCTCCTTGCAAGTACCTAAGTACCCGCAACTCCATGGTGAAGGCAATGTCACTCCATCACCAACCTCTTTGCATTGCAAGCACTTGCGTACCTACAACACTCCGAAGAAGGCAACGGCGCGCGATGCTCGACTCCACACACCTCACCACACCACACCACCGATGGCCAGCCAGCCAGCCAGCCCAGCTAAGGGCTAACCCACCAACCAACCACCAATGGCCTAGGCCAGCCGGATCCCACCTTCAAGTCCAAGCACAGCCAAGTGCAAGTACCGCCAAGTGTTCACCAACCAACCATCACACCAGGTCAGCCGGCCAGTACCCACCTTCAAGTGCCATTACCCTCGGGTGCAAGCCCAATCAAGTGTTAACCAACCAACCCGGCCAAGGCAGCCAACAGGCCGGCACCCTACAGCACCGACCCGCCATCACCACCTCAACCGTTGACCATGCAAGTGGCCTCGGACAACAGGTGACACCCGAAGTACATCCGAAGAACGTATATCAAGTGTTTGCTCACCAAGTCCTCAACCAACCCCAAGTACCCGGAGGTACCCAGAGTGTTGGATCCGCCAACCCGTCCCGGCACTCCAAGTCCTTGCGAACCCAAAGTGTTTGCCCGGTAGGGCCATTGTATCACAACGCTTGCGACCATGCAAGTGGCCTCGAACAAGGTGACAGGGGTATCTTCACCAAGTTCTCAACCAACCCCAAGTACCCGGAGGTACCCAGAGTGTTGGGTCCGCCAACCACTACCAGCACTCCAAGTCCTCGCGAACATAAAGTGTTTGCC